>NW_022476123.1:0-36684 GCF_009193645.1 Aspergillus pseudonomiae
TTCTATTGGCTTCAATCTCTCGCCTCACACTATTCTTTCCACGCACTCTCTGTACTCGCTATGACGGCCCTGTTTCTATGATGACGATTTCTGCATTGTTATACTATATGTGTCGGTTTTGGGTTACTGTACGGTTTGTTGGCGGACGGGTTTTTGCTTTGACTATTTATTGTTTAATGTCCCCTCTGTAATTTAGCATAGCTCAGTTATAGTCATAGCTAATATACCCTGCTATTATTCATTCCATGAAGGAAATAAGATTGAATTGTTCATTCGGAATCATTCCTCCATTCGGTCCAGGTCCACGGCTCACCAACCGGTCTAGGTATATGTATATCTAACATATCAACATGAAACGAACAAGCAAAAGAAAATAGAAACGTAAAGTAAAATGACCAGACAACGCCATCAATGCAAAGAACAAACAGGACCGATCTCAGAAACTTCGCCCGTCACAGTCCGTACTTCCAGGCCCCATTGCGTACAGAGCAAGTCTCTTCCCTCCACAGGTCATCAAATCATGCCCCCATCAAAGTGTCGATCCGTATGTCTAAGCCTTAGCAGCCTTCGCGCCGCCCTTCGCCTTAGCCTTGCCCTTCTTACGGTCTCTCTTCTTCAATCCCGTCATCCCCGCCTTGCAGACCTCTGCATAGCGGGTATAGAAGGCCTCGAGGTCCTCCGGCGCCACTATCGTCGACAGCTTCACTTTCGAGACGGTCTTCTTCTTCTCGACCTTGTTGTTCTTCGGGTTGGGAGCGTTGGTGTTGCCGTCTGTTGCTCGGATGAGGATAGATGGCCGCGATGAGGAGGCGTTCTCTGACGATGCGGTAGTGTCAATGAGAGGCTTCTGAGTGAGGAAGACGGAGCCTCGGGCTTTCTGGGAGGTCTTGGACAGGAGGTCGGCGAGGGAGGAGAAGAACTGGTGGTCGTCAGTACACCCCCTCCATACTCTTATCAAGCGTTACGACGCAAATAAATGGTTCACAAAAGTTGTACATACCTCCTCGTGGCCGAGATGTGGTGCCATTGTAGATTTGCGACGAACGGTATGAAATTCGCTTGTGTGCGATGTCTCCGGGACAGGATGTCCTATTCCGTGGCGTGGATACCTTCAACAACTAACAAGACACTGAGCAGGGTTTACTCCAAGCTAATTGAAAGATCAACGATTCTCAAAGACCCCTCTGTTCTGCAGTTTCGAACTGGACACAAACACCGTCTTGACATCGGGCGGTCGAGACAAGCCCTCCGCAGTTAAGGTCGGCTCACCGCCCTGGCTTTCGTCACTCTCCGCCTCCACTCCGCCCGCTTTTCTTCCCGGCATAAAAAAAAGTTTCGTTGCGCAAGAGCTTCGAGCAACATAACTGTGCGGAGGGAGGATATTTGGCCCACCATGCCGCGTCCGATGCATAATACGACCTCGCTGCCTCGGAACCTGCGCGACGAGTTGGGAATCAAAGATTCCTATGGCGATAAGAAGAGAAGGCGGAACGGACCTGCGACTCGGAAAGATCGTCGGCGGGAGGAACGAGACCAGAAGAAGACGAAACGAGCGCCGGTTTCCAGACACGGCGGGAGACAACAGTCGAGCCGTCGTGATGATGATGAGGACGATGACAATGACTTTGAAGGGTTCGATGATGGCTCTGGAGCCGAGTCGGATGCAGCTGGCGAGGAGGATGTGTTTGCTAAGCTAAAGGCTGCAAAGCAGGCGAAACAACAACCGAAACCGATCCTCAAGAAGAAGGCCGGAAAGCCCGAGCCCGAAAGTGGTAGCGAGGAGGACGAGACAATACGTCCGCGCCAAATATCCAAAGCGGTTCAAGAAAAGCTCGACCAAGACGAAGCCGAGATTGCTGCGCTAGAGAAAAAGCTTGGGCTTAAGAAAGGGAAAAAACTTCCGAAGTCCTTTGATGAGGATGGTCTAGGCGATTTGCTAGGCGACTTGGATGAGGGGTCGGCAGATGAGGGCCGTAAGCGTAAAAGGGAAGCTGACGAATGGCTAAGGAATAAGAGGAGGAAAGCGCAAGGCTTAGAGCCTGAGAGTGACTCTGAAGAAGATGGGAGTGACTTGGGGAGCGAGGAAGACATGGATGATATGGATGATCTTGACGAAGATGAAGACATGTTCGACGATCTGGATGAAGACGATGACGAGGAAGCCGAAGAAGGCGAAGATGAGAAGCCCGTCCCGAAGAAACGAGAAAACCCATATGTGGCTCCTGTCGCAGAAACAAACGAGAATCGCCCACAGAAATATATTCCACCATCGTTGCGGGCTGCATCCGGGTCCGAGTCGGAATCTCTTGTTCGACTAAGGAGACAGGCTCAAGGGCACCTGAATAAATTGTCCGAGGCCAACCTGGTCTCCATTCTAGCCGAATATGAAAAGCTGTACCGGGAGTACCCACGAAAAGAAGTAACGACGACACTGATAAATCTACTTTTCGGCCTCATTTGCGAACGGTCCGCCCTTCAAGATACGTTCCTGATTCTCCATGCTGGGTTCATTGCAGCTGTATACAGAGTTATTGGAACAGACTTTGGCGCCGAGCTCGTGCAAAAAATAGTTGAAACATTCGATGCCCGCGCCGATGAGCGTGGCAGCTTCGAAGGGAAGGAGTCCATCAACCTTATGTCTCTTCTTGCGCAACTTTACAACTTTCATGTCATCTCCAGTACCTTGATCTTCGATTACATTCGGCTCTTTCTGCAAGACATCACTGAGGAGAATACCGAATTGCTCCTCAAGATCATCAGGAGTAAGAATCACCTCGTACCTGCTTGGATGCAACAAACTAACAGCGATAGATTCCGGACCACAACTCAGACAAGACGACCCATCGTCCCTGAAAGACATCGTTCTTCTTATCCAGCCGGCAGTAGCCAAGGCCGGCGAAGCATCTCTCTCTGTCCGCACGAAGTTCATGATTGACACAATCACCGACCTTAAAAACAACAAGCTAAAGGCTGGAGTCGGCTCCAGCGTAACCACCGAGCACATTACGAAAATGCGCAAGATCCTAGGATCTCTGAACAACTCCCGGGTCATCCGTGCCACCGAGCCCATCAGCATCTCGCGAGATGACATTCATAACTCCTCAAAGAAAGGAAAATGGTGGCTTGTCGGCGCAAGCTGGAGAGAAGACCCGCTAGTGTCCGCTCGCCAGGAACTCTCCAACCTCCCAGCGGACCAGCAGAACCCTGCCGCCGCAGAAGAAGAAGAAGATAGCGATGGAAAACCAGACTTCGTCAACCTCGCCAAGGCCCACCGAATGAACACCGACGTCCGCCGGTCCATCTTCGTCGCCATCATGTCCGCAACAGACTACCAAGACGCGCATGTCCGGCTTCTCAAACTCCGCCTGAAGAAAGCACAAGAATACGAAGTCCCGCGCGTGCTAACCCACTGCTCCATGGAAGAAGAGACCTACAACCCATACTACACATTAATCGCACGTCGCCTCTGCGGCGAATCAGGCCGCCGCCTCAAAGTCTCCTTCATGTTCACACTCTGGAACATCTTCAAACGCATGGGCGAAACAGGCGACATGGATGAAGAAGATGATGCCGACTTCGACGAGGACGAGCAGAATCAACTCCCCATGAAAGCCATCGTCAACCTCGCAAAGATGTACGGCAGCCTCATCGCCGACAACACCCTCACCCTGGGCATCCTGAAGACCCTCAACTTCGCCTACCTGCAGCCCAAATCCAAGACCTTCGTCGAGCTCCTCCTCATCAGCGTCATTCAGCAATCCCAGAAGCAGAAACGCGGCAAGAAGCACGCCAAGAAATCCGACGACGAGAAGGACGAGAAGGCTCTGATGGAAATCTTCATCCGCACTCGTGAAACGCCCCAGATTGTCAAGGGCCTGATCTTCTTCCTGCGCAAGGTCGTGTCCAAGTCGGACGTTGTTTCCGGGAAGGAACAGAAGTTAATCAAGTGGGGTTGTAATGTTGCGGTTGATGCTTTGAAGGTTGTTTCGAAGGAGACGGCTGGGTTTGATTGATTTGACCCATGACTGCTGTGGTTGTTTTTGGCGTCCGGTTCGCTTTAATATGGGGTTGGATAAAAGCATTGCGTTAGACTTTGTACTCTGATTCTTTGTATATATGTCATCTAACGAAATGTATCGACCTCTCCCACGGGGGAGGAAATCATTCACATATAGTTATGTCAAGCCCGGGGTATCATGCGTAGTATATACAGTCGTAAACAAATATCAGGACATAGCCACGGTAACCATCTATCAATCTACTGATATCAAATCCCACTCCATACACACCAGCCACTTGGTCGTGGTCCTAGATTGCCCGTGTCCATCGCTATCGGGCTCACTTGGTATATCATATCCAGACAGCCTATCCTCCAAATCTAACTCCCAGACCAATCCCCGATGAACACCAACAAGATTCCCCCTAACCAGTCCAGGAACACGACTAGCATCTGGATACTGCGACGACAACCCAGCCGGCTGGGAGCGCGGGGCCCCTAAAAGAAGAATGCTCCTCATCTCACTGCCCTCACGATTACCAGAAGCGTCTTCATCATCATCCAGTGACGTCACAGGTTTGCCTCGCACGAAAGCAAGCGGCCCAGAACTAGCGAGGGCGGACTGGCGGACATCCGCGATACGAATGACGAGGAAATACTTCTGCAGATCAGGTCCGGCTCCGGTGCGGTTCCGATGGTTCATGTGCATCTGTTCTCGCTTGGTGCTCATTTCTAATATCCAGCTGCGCACTTCAGCCGCCATGCCGCCGGGTAGATAACTAGGGGCTGCAGAGCGGTGACGGCCACGACCACGGAGCGTGTGAGATGAAGGTGAAAATGGGGTAGGGATAGCGGAAGGATCTTCAGCGGCCTGAGATGGGGATGGCGAGCGCGGCAGAACGAACGCCGGTTTCCGTTTCGGGGAGGTCGGTCCCGGTGTAGCAAAGGGGAGTGGTCGAGAGCTTGGCTGGGGCTGGGGCTGGGTACTTGAGAATGCCTGGGAGGCTGATGACATGAAGCGAGGGTTGTTGCGTTGAGAGGGTTTGATGGTTGCTGGTGTTGAATGTTGGGGAGTAGTGGTGGTTCGCTGAGGGATTATGTCGGGATATATCTGGTTCGGAGTTTGGAATTGTTGTTGAGTGCGATCCTTCGTGGGCGATGGTCCCTCTGGGGAAGACGTCTGAATTATATCATCATCGTGTTTCCTCCGCTGGGTGAAGGGTGTCTCATGGTCAAGCGATGCGCGTCTTCGCTTTGTTCGTGTCGTCGTCGGTCCGAAGAGAGCTTCGAATTCGGCCTCCAGCTCGCCTGCGTCGCCTGGTGGACTACTATCCAGGTCTGGGCTCCCAGTGATGTCGTCTGGAAAGGCCCGGTGGGTTCCTCCGTTGTAATCTAGTTCGTCATCGGAGTCTTCAATTGTCTCTTTCTGGCGCTGGGTTGGCCTTATATCTTGGTCTCTTGTGGCGGCCCGTATATTCGCGACAGGGGTGGATTGAGAAGATTCATCGCCATCAGTGAGGTTATCTTTGCCATGTACCTGTGCGGCTGAGCGAGGGGTCTGCTGGGAGAGGACGAAACGGGGTGTTGACGCGAACTGGGGACCAGTGTTGGGCCGAGCGGAGGAATTGGGACGACGAGAAGAGGGAACGCGAAAGGGTGTCTGTGATGAGATAGTGAGATGGATGTTGTTGTTGGGGGAGGCATTCTGTTGACTACTTACGCTAGAAGGGGGCATTGAGGCAAGTCGAGGGCGGGGCAGGGTTGAGTTGTGACATTTCTCAAGTGAACCCGCGGGGTTGAGATGGGAAATTGATGATGGAATGGATGAATGACGACGATGATGATCGATGGGATCTTATCTTCAGGTGACTTATCTCTTATCTCCTTAATCCCCGTCAGACAGCGGTTGACACCTAAGGCAGGAGGGACTTTATTGAGCATTTGCTATATGACAAGTCACTCACACTTAGCACAACAGACTCAAACGAGTCCGGTGATCTTGGCAACATCGCTGAGCACTATATAATGACATGACAAATGCAATTGCTTCTGCATATTTGATGTATATGCATGCAGCATATGTTGTACAAGGTGCCTGCTACCGGATTCCTATTCCTGAACGATGTAGAGCTAAGCTCTCGGCCATAGAATTCCACAAGGAACAGCACCTGCACGGTCTACAAGGCATACGCAGCCAAGATATCCGAGGACTTTGACAAGCTGACGTGTATGGCCACCAACGGACAGCTGGCCGATCTTGATCGCTCGCCACCAGCGTTCCGTCACGAGTATCAGTAAACAGCCAAAAATCATTCGATTTGCGCGGACATGGAAAGGAGCGTAAAGCCACCGATCAATTATTCTCGGTCCAAATTCCGCTGTAGGGCCTGACACCAACAGTGCATTGCATCATGCACTCTCCGCAGGAGGATCCTGTGCTGTGCGGCCCAAGGACCCCAGGATTATGAACAATAAGCAGAGGTCGATTTCTTCAAAGGAGAAGGCAAACAACAGGCAGCGAAAGTATTTGTCAACAGGCTTACCGATGCATTGAAACCATTTGCCAGACCAGTAATCGTCCAGCGAAGCCTCGGAGGGGTATCCAACTCTAAAGACTCTCGGCGTTTGCCCGGTTCCTAGCTCTGCGTATAACGACCGTTAATATAATGGTTTTGCGGGGAGTACTTGCAGTTCTAAGGACATGGATTATCATTAACTATAAGGGATTAGTTATTACATCATACGATAAGTGAAAGGACTGGTGCGATGCATCCATGGAAGAAATCAGGGATTGATCTTATATCCATGGTATGAACACTTGGGGGTATGCAATTGCTGATCCCTTCCCATTTTCCACAGTGTAAATACCCGACAGAATGTCTGATCCTCATGATCAGCGTTATCTTTGGCCCGAAAGATTGGCTGACAACGCATGAGATACTCAAATCACTCGTGCTCTGGACAGACCGATTGGCTGGTTGAATCCTTCAGCCGAGACTCGAGTGGACCGTGCTCAGCCTGGAAACCGTGTGAAGCAGAAGGAATCATGCCATATCAATTTCATACTACTCGGTGATAAGGAATGGCTAACAATCGAGAATATATGCGCGGGAATTTGAATATGGATAAAGCACAATGCATCTCAACCCATGCATTATAATACCGCACCATCCAGGATAGAGACAAAGAAAGACATGCAGCAAATAACAAACCGTCAGCCCTGGGCTAGCCCCATTTCCACGCCATTTTAGTCAGAATGCAGCGGAGATCCACTTCGAATCCCAGAGGACGGGTTAACACCTCAAACTAGCAAACGGACCGTTGCTGTAGCCAACCCAGAGCCGAGGACCGCCTTTACCAGGTCTGAGCGCTAGCCTAGTAGCGAAGGCACAATGGAGCCACTGAATGTGCCTGAATGGACGACTTGCAGACGCTAGGAAGCACCGCTGGGACGCCAGCGATGCAAATCCCGGCCCCTAGCGAGCTCCATTATGATAGTCGAGGGGGCCACTTTCTCGTCAAGCGGCCCCGAAATGGGTCTGTCACTTAGGCATTTGACAGGTGGGGCTCGTTGAAGAAGCAGGTTTAACTGTTTGACGTGGTCAATTGTCGACCAGTCCTGGAAACGCTACTGATGTACTCTAAGGTTTGCAGCGGGAGTTCTCCGGATTGCCGGGTCGTGGTTTATATCTGGTGTAGTGCGGTATGCCCAGGGGGCATTAGGAGATTGTGGACGAGGAATATCTAATTGATCAATACTTGATTGATTGATTGTTTGTATCCTACCAAATGTTCTGAATATCACGATGACCACCACTTCCACCCAGTGCCTAACTCTCTCCAGGTCGACCATCCAGCCTCTCTCAAGTGACCATGTAAACCCAAGAAGCGTCCATGAGTCCATTCGCCAAGTTCTGCATCATGAGTTTCTCATCACGGAACGATTACTCCGTGCCAACATCCGTGAAGGCCTAGTCCTGCCCATCATCGGCCTCATCGCTCGCTTTCTGCCTGCGCCGGACCTCCTCCTGATGACCCCCTGGACCCAGCTGGCCCTGGTGCTCCTCAAGACCTTCGTTTGCTTCCTCTGCCACCTGTACGTGTTCGAGATCGTGAACCAAGTCCTCTCCGTCGATGAAGACATCGCCAACAAGCCGCACCGCCCGATCCCGGCAGGCTTGCTCTGCATCCCCGGGGCCTATCGACGCTGGCTCCTGAGTTGGGCCATCTGTCCCGTCATTGCCAGCCACCTTGCGGGTCCGGAAGCCGCCGGCCTATTCGGAATATACCAAGCCTGGGTATACTTTTGCTACGTGTGGCCGAAGATCAACCACTGGGTCTTCCGGAATGCGTTTGCGTCGATAGGCGCGTACAACATGTTCCGACTCGTGGACACTATCGTTCACAGCGAGATCCCATCCTTCCCGGTCATGCCGAAGAAGGTCCTCCTACTCTTCTCGGCGTGGGTGGTGGCCACAGTACACGTGCAGGAGTTTCACGATGCCGAGGGTGACCGACGCATGAAGAGACGGACGCTTCCGGTCGTTGTTGGACCCAAGGGAGAAGGACTCCTCCGAGCAGCCACCGCAATGCTCGTCATCGGGTCAGGCGCTGTGCTCCTCGTTGCCACCTCTTCTTACACCCAGGGCTCTGCCCTCCCTCATCAACATTGGACGGTAGCGGGACTCGCCATAACAGGCATCCTGCACAATATCTTCGCATGCATAGTTGGATTCCGGTGCGTCTGGCACGGCGGCGTTGCCTTCGATCGCAAAACGTATAAACGATTTTACATGTTGGCGGCGTATACCATGATCTGCTATTTGTCTTTCTGGCAGATGACGATGCAGGGGATTTAGGTAAGGGGTTTGGCTGGGTATGTCGATGGCGGCAGTTCACGAGCTCCTTTGGAAACCTCACTCTCGATCAGTTCCGGCAGCATGAGCCGAAACAAAGATCGGACGCTATATTCGTTAGCCAGGGCTGGTAATATATATATACCGTAGAGATGACTTACGATTGAAACGCGTGTTTGTTTGTCTGTTTGTGTGCTTTTGCACGTGCTGCGGTCTAGCGTTTGCTTTCCTGACATTTGTCAGCATTGTATTTGAAGATAGAGGAGAAAATAGTTCGGTTAGCTTACTCGATCAATGTCATTTCCGAGGCTGAGTCCGGCAGAACGTCCCGCGGCTGCTTGCTGGCAGCAGACTTGTTGCGCTTGAGAAGGTCGATGAGGAAGTCAGGCATCTTGACCACAACTATGTTCGGTTGAATTGTATGTACAGGTTGATTGCGTGTTTGTGACTATGATTATTATCTGCTATCTACAGTACCCCGTCAGGGAGCCCATTCTTATAGAACTGGTTGCCCATACGAAAACTCCGATGCCGATGGCCGAGTCCACGGTTGCCGGACTCCGTACCATGGTACACCTGAGGCAGGAAGGATTGGCCGAAGAATTATCAATCCCCCGGTGATTGAATGACTTCTTGCACGTGCTGGGGGAGAACGAATGTCTGCCCAAGTCCCACCCAGTGCATGGCGTCCAGTCGCGTTAAGCCAAGCTTCATGGTGGGGAAGCTCTGGCTCTGGCAGCGGAGCACGCGCAGCCAGGAGTCAACAAGCTGTTTGCCCTTGGCGGCTCGTTCCGCATTAGGCGCTTGGACTAAGAGGAGAAGCGTGAAGTTGGAGACTGTTGCGAAGCCGATTCGAGACCCTGCACAGACCCGTTGGTCAGTATCCACGTGCAGGGATGGTTGGGCACAGGTGTGACTTACATGAATACCAGAATCCGGTGAAGTCGCTCGACGTCAGCCGCCGCGTGAAGCTGATTACTATCGAAGCGCAGCGCTCCGCTGAGTTCAGGGTCGTCTCGCCCGTGCTGTGGTCGGACAGCTCTACCGCAGGGAAGGAGTCGATCTCGGGCATGTTGAGGAAGTCGAGCACGGGTGAATCATCTACAGCTGTATCCAAGGCGGAGGGGTTCGTGGGGATCTCGTCCAGGTCGAAAATTAACGGCGGACTGGAGGAGCGAGCCATCGGCCGAAGGAGCGCGCGGTAGACAAACAGGACAAGGATCAGGTAGGCAAAGTGGATCGAGGTGGGATACGGCGCAAGTCCGCTGACAGACTTGCTCCAGTTGGGCAGCCGGAAGCTTTCCGGCAGTGAGGAGTACCAGTCATTCAGCTTCTCCAGCAAGGGCCGGCCAGTGTCGTGTGAGACACGAAACCTTTCCGATAGGTATTGTGATTTGCGGAGGGTGCTGTCTCACTGTTAGTATGCGCCAAGGCCGACACCATCCTCGTATACTTACTAGAAGGATTCATAGATCTGTTCTGCGATGCCAGACAGGTCCACCAAGTAGCGGAACGGCACCGGATCTTGCGGCTGGTGGACCCCGGATGACGATGAAGAAGCACCCCTGGTGTGATAGAGGAAGTCCGCACCATCAAGCTCACTCACATCCCATTCGCTCCGATGGATATACGGCGGTCGACCCATCAGCAAGCTGCGCCATTTGTCTTCGGCATAGATGGCCCACCACAGCCGGCGCCGCAGACGTTTCTCCCATGCGGGTATCCCCCACATGCGACACTCGATGTGTAGGCCCAATGATTCAGCTAGACCCACCACGGTGCCGACAAATGACCAGACAAACGGGGTGTCAGCGATGCTCGCCCGGGCCTCGTCAAGTGGCCGATGCAGGTACAACAAGGCTGTCTGCAGCACCGCCAGGTGTGGTGTGTGGATCTCCTCGGAGATTAACTCATAGGCCATGCGCCAGAGCCTGTCCGCCGGGGGAGCGTTATATGTTTGCAGCACGCACAGGTAATCGTCATGTGCGGCAAACGGTAGAGCAGATGCATACACCGCTGCCAGCAAATGCACGGGCGTGCGCTCTAGAGCCCATGGCTCGGGTATCGAACATGACGGAGTCAGCCCCATCTGCGAGCGGGAGATGAGCGGCAATGCGGGCCAGACATATTTGATGAACCTGTCCACGTTAGCACATGACCTTGGAGCTCAGGGCACGAAGAACCTACAGGGACACCAGTCGTTGTCCATAATCAGGTGGAACCAAGCGATTGAGCTCTTCCCGGGTCGTGTCGCCGCTGAAGCGACAGGATGTCTCCTGCTTGGCCGACGCAGCCAAATCATCTGCCGCAAGCATGAAATGAACCGGAATTTTATCCGCCGTCGGAACACCGCCTGCATTACGAAAGTGGACCTTGTAGAAGCACTTCACACCGGCATCATCAAAGGAGCAATGCCGAAGGAGCCAAGGGTCCGACTCGGCAGACGCCCCAAACAAATGGGCCGAAAAGCCTTCGAGCTGGTCCAGGCTCTGCACAAACTGCGTGGGAGATCGGCCAACTGTGACCAAATGGCCCGACACTGCAGGGGAGACGGCCCCATTCGTAGGCAAATCCTCTAGCGGAGCAAACGCTGGCTGGTGGTGGACCGCAGGGTTGACAGAACCACCGCGGGAGGGAATATGAGACGCCGGATGGTTGGGCGGCTCCTCCCATGGCGGTGGCAAGAAGGACGATTCCGGGTCAATGGATGATGCTACAGAGCCCGCAGGATCTACCATATGACCCGATGAATCACGTCGAGGCCTCTTAGGGGGTGGATGCTCGAAGGTGCATGGCAGATCGGCCGAACGACAGCGAACACAAGGTAGACCGCCGTCCGTCTGGCATCCGAGCTTCCTTTCACGGCATTGATCGCAAGGGCGGTGCCTCTTGGAGCGATAGGGACGGGCAGACATGATTTTTGCGCCTATGAGACTGATCCATCGCAAATCTTAATTGAAGGTGGCCGACGGAGAGGATATGCTGTAGTCCACAGAGTCTGAGCGCCGACGTTTGCCGACGTGGCGGGGGATTCTTGCTGATTCAGCCTCGGCCGTCGGCCATCGGCCTTTTTTTTTTTTTTTTTTTTTTTTTTTTTTTTTTTTTTTTTTTTTTTTTTTTTTTTTTTTTTTTTTTTTTTTTTTTTGGGCGTGTGATATATCTATCGTATAGGGCGTGCGTCCTTCTGGAAATTAATCTATTGAGTAATTAACCCGAGATGAGCCGAGGCTGTTGGTGACCCCACGCCGACTATGTCTGTATGATTCATTGTTGTCAGTTAGCCCTAATTCCATGAATGCCTCCAAAGCTGCCCAAAGAGCCATTCAACAAGGGCTAGATCAATTAGAATCTGGTATGTAATACTCAGATAAGTTATATTATAAGTTAAATGTGCTCAGTACAGTGCGATAGATAATCTACATCTCTCGATGACTTCCTACACTGTAGTACTATACAACAACAGATATCGCACGACTTGAGTAGATATATATATTTTATGGCGGGTGGCAGAAACACTAGATGCTATTCATCAGGATGAGCGCTATTTGGCACCTCAAGGGATTTCATATACCAACAAGCAATCCTAATTTGAACACACGATGGCTATACGGTAGCAGAAAATTAGACATCGTCGACATACGTCCCCCCTATGAACATGCCCTTCAAGATATTGGCGGAGGTTTCATGAGATCTCCCTTCATCGTAATAGCCGGTCCTGTTGTAGAAACTCTGCCTGACCCTCTTGTAAAATGCAGGAGGATCGAGACAATCTTTTTGGACTCTCCAGTTTTCTCCTTCCCACTGATTCTGGTTTAGCCTTTTCCACGCCTTCTCAGTATTCACATGAAACCCATCTTCATCTAGATCGATTCGAATAGACCAGCGGATTTCCCTCCTGCTATCGGTCAGCCCTCCCTCGAGACCCACAATCCACAGATTTCGCTCGTTTTGGGGCAGTCGATTAGGGATAGCTCTGATCCAGGTGGAATTGCCAATAGTGTCTTTCTGGACAAAGGTGATAATCGCCCATGTCAAGGGCAAATCTTCGGTTCGCTCTTGTTCATGTAGGTTCATCGTGTTTAGCTTCCGGCACTGCTTTTATAAACAGGGTTTAGTAGATGGTTTGCCTGAAATGTACAGCTATAAGGACTAGTATCTGCGAAACATGCCTGAGTTGGAAAGTTGGAGAGCTGCGGTGATGGTGTAGATAAAATATAAAATAGGATAGTAAAACTTAAATATGTCAGAAAAGTACCTCGCTATATCGAGAGACACCCCAATAAACGTGTACTCGGAATTATGCTTGCTTTTACCGGCCGCGTACAGTTCACAGTTCACCTACGCACGAGCCCTATCAGCTACCTAAAAGCGGCTGCCTACATGCCCACTCTAATGCAGTGCAACCCCATGCCCTCAGGCTTGCACCTATAGCATAGTTCATCACTTAAGCAGCCAATTGGATATCTGGGAACTCAAATGTCTATCTTCAGTGGGATTTTGCATCGGTTCACGGGCAGAAAGATCGGCATAGGCATAAGGCCTATAGTATCAGAGAGATATTGTCTAAAGGGGGTTTGTACGTTCAAGCCATGTCAGCCTACGTCAGCTGGGCAAGCCAGTCAAACTGGCTGCTACAAGGCCACCCGAGATGAGCTTCACTCCTCTGGCGTTAGTTATAGAGGTCAGCCAATGTCAATAGGCTGATCGACCGGCTGGCATAATGCAAAGGGCCTAGAATGCCAAAGACCCTCCACCATCATGGCGGTCTTTTGACCACAACCGGAAGATGCCTGCTCACTCTAGAAAAGGGAAACCCTTATACAGTAGTACTACTCAGCCCAATATACCTTCTCCGGTTCAGCCTGGTAGCTTTGTTAGTAGGGTGGGTCACTGGGATGAGGTGTCTATAAACATCGGCAGGACCCGTGGACAGCCGCGGGCCGGGTTTTAGTGGTAGAAATTAAATTATAGGTAGTTAGGTCTAGACTCCAGTAACCCGTACCCCTAGAATTGGTAGCAATGCTGTCTTTCAGCTCTCGCTTGTCCGAAGGGTGATTGGTAGGTAGCCGATTGAAGGACAGCCAAGGCATCTTCCCGGAACTGCCCGACATATCTGGATCAGCGTACCCACTGTAGGAGCCTAGTATGTACAGAGTAAAGGCCTGAAGAAAGGCTCCAAGCCAATCAGTGGCTTGAGTGGATGTACGGACGAGCTCTTCATCTTTTGTGTTTATTTCCTGCCATCTAACAGGCTGTGCGTCATTCGGTAGACCCGCAAGCCTCCCGCCGCCAGCATCGTCGAGGAAGCCAATATGCTGCTTTCGTGGGACGAACTGGTTTGTGCATCGATGATCACCCCCTTTCCAGGCAAGTGATGCTTGGGATGTGGGCCGCAGTCAGCCCTTCCATGATACTCTTATCAAGTCAAGTGAATGCCCGGTGGATTTGGTTGGAGTTTGAGATGTACACGTACCCAGATGATGGGCAACACTACCGCGTACTCTAATTTCAGGTTTCAACCAGTCTCCTCCGTATATGAGGGGATTTTGACGGGTCCAAGCTGCGTACTATTGTCAAAATTCGTCTTGAGAATCTTGGCTCACTTCTCGCTCTTCCAGGATATCGTGATCACATGGCTGCCTGAATAAGGCTTATATCCAACATTTGGTTAGCTGACCTACAATAGACAACACTTGTCCAACTAGATCTACAAGTTGAAACTCCAGCTGAATTCATAACCGTACATTCATCTCGCTATGCTATGTCTATATTCATGCTAATTTAGCGTCTCGCGGAGACCTTCTATCAGATCAGCCTCTAAATACATCATACATCAATCAAAGAACTAAGAAAAGAGCAAATGCTTACGCGAAATACTCATTGAACTTCTCCCGCGTCTCCAGCTGGCAATCAAAGCCATAGATGATCTTCTGTACATCCGCATCGGCCCACTTATCCGGAACGGGTCCGTTGCCCTTCTTCAACGCCGCGAACTGCTTGTCTCGCTCCTCCTTGGCAGCGCCGTCACCCAAATGAAGAGCCCGACCAGATGCAGCCGCCAGCTCGACCAGCGCATACGCCCGCTCCTTACGAACCTTCTCATATACCTTCAGCGCCTTCGCGATCGAGGCGGGGGTTGTATCCGGTAGCAGGGACAACGCGATGGCAATCACGGCGCCGTCTTCGATGGCCTGCGCGGCTCCCTGCGCAAGATGAGGCAGCGTCGGGTGGCAAGCATCGCCGACCAGCGCGGTGGACTCGTGCGTCCACGTCTCCAGGGGCTCGTGGACGCGCAGCTTCCATTCGCAGACCTCGCCCTCGGGGACGTAGCTCAGCATGCGCTGCACCATGGGGCAGAAATCGCCGAAGACCTCCAACATGGTTTTCTTCGAGCCGCGCGTCGTGTAGGTGGCATTGGTGGCGGCCGCGAAGTTGGTGTCGGGCTGCACGGTGGAGAGGTTGTAGATGGTGTTGTTGGACACGGGGTAGGCGATGATGTGCCGCTTCTCGCCGATCCAGCGCGTCACCTTGGTCCCGTTGATCAGCGCCAGGAGCTCCGGGTCGTCCTTGATCTGGTCCTTGTGGATCATGATTCGGTACGCTGCTTGGTTCGTATCCTTCACGCCGGTCTGGATGCCCAGCTTCTCCATCATGGCGACCCGCGTGTTGCTCTTGATGCCGTCGGCGCCCAGCAGCACGTCCGCCTCGACGCGGTACGGCGCTTGGCTGGAGTCGCGCGGCGTCGCTGTGAAGGAGGGCCGGGGGCCGAACGAGTCGACGTCCGCGGCAGACGTGGAGAAATGGAACTTGATGTTCGGGTAGCGGAGACAGCCCTGGTACAGTCCGTTGGACAACGATGACCGGTGGCCAACCATGTGCGGGTATCCATATGTGTCTTTGATATATTGCAGCGGAACATGCGCCAACTCCGAGTCGGTGGCACCCACTAAGGACCGAATGTCAGCATAATTGGCACTCATTTGGAAGAGAATAGGGGAAGATGCGCGATGCCATACCTCGTACGCTGGTCTCTTCGATATTGACGGCCTCGGCTTCAATTCCCTTCCATACGCCCAGGCGGTCCAGCACTCGGGCCATGTTCGGCGCCAGTTGGATACCCGCTCCAACGAAGCCCAGGTCCGAGGCCGATTCATAGACATCGATATTCTTGAAGCCTTCTTGGGCGAGGGCCAGGGCGCATGTAAGCCCTCCCATACCTAACATATCCCGCAATGTTAATGATTTCCACTTATTCCTCTTGCTCCCGGGGAGGGGGGGAAGTAACAGTGTTCACGCACCAGCGCCCAGAATGGCGATTTCAAGATCTTGCGGTGACTTAGCCATTGTGAAATAATTGTGTGAATGTCTTGACTTTCTCGTCTTTGG
Organism: Aspergillus pseudonomiae; assembly: GCF_009193645.1. Taxonomy (NCBI): domain Eukaryota; kingdom Fungi; phylum Ascomycota; class Eurotiomycetes; order Eurotiales; family Aspergillaceae; genus Aspergillus; species Aspergillus pseudonomiae. The sequence goes on from NW_022476123.1 coordinate 16,240, forward strand.
TCTCAATAATGAGATAGATAGTCGTTCAGCTGTAGATTTATTTAAAATGACGGGCACGGTCCTCGGCCATAAGGCGGGAAAAGATTTATCCCCGATTCCCACGCTTCCCCACAAATCCCACAATGGTGACGAGGTTGAGCACTGCGTTTTGAATTAGCATTCTGCTGCTTGGCCATGGCGCGAGGTCGATCTGGGGAAGAAAACTGGCTCGTCGCCTCTCCACGTCGGCAGTTTTCCCCCGTGGGGCGAATCAATTTACATCCGACGGCGCGTTATCGTCTTCGGACAACTTGGTAGGATAGTCGGGCTTAGGTGCTTATTCCGATGGTACTATATTTCTAGTCTAATAATGTACATACATTCATTTATATACACATGTAGATCCATCAGACCGCTGATCAAGTCCCTGTTCGGTCAAACTCTGTTTCGTTCGTGGCGGTTGCTCCGCGTGGCATGGTTCGGACGTCCGACGAGAGTATAATCTGGTAGATGTTACTTAGTACACACGTCTGAGGTGAGAGAAGGAATCGGAAGACATACTACAAAGCTTCGCCAAGGGTCTGCACCACCTGGCCAACGGGGATACCAACACCGGGCAGTCCGAGGCCGATAAGAAGACCGGCGATGGAAGGAGAAAGTTGAACCAGCAGAGCACCTCCGTCCTCACCGATGATGGTCAAAATGCACTCCACAGGGTCACCCAAGTCGTAGACGAGATCACCCACGGTGGCCGCGGACTGGATGACAGTGCCGACAGGCCCGGCAAGCTGACCGAGGCCCAAGCCAGTGAGCAGGTTAGCGATGGGCCGGCTCAAGGCAATGAGGAGGATCTTGGAGTCCTCGCCAACAACCTTGAGAGCGCAGTTCACGACGGGGGCAAGGTCTTCGAGCAGTCCATCGCCGCGCTTGAGGTGCTGGCCGACGGTGCCGACGATGCTGCCCACGGGCTGAGCGATACTAGGAAGTCCGAGTCCGGTGAGGAGTCCGGTGATGGAGGGCTCGAGCTCAATCAACAGGAATCCACCGTCCTGTCCCACAACGGTCAAGAGGCATTCGACGGGCTCACCCAAGTCCGCGATGAGCTCGCCAATGGTGGCAGCGCTCTTAATGATGTGACCAACGGGCTGGCCCAAGCCAGGGAGGCCGAGTCCGGTCAGAAGACCAGCAACACCGGGGCTGAGCTTGAGCAAAAGCTCCTCGGTGTGTTCACCAACAATGGTCAGGACGTCGTTGAGTTGCGGGCCCAGGTCCTGGATGAGGTGTCCGGTTCCGTGGCAGCCGTCGTCGTCACAACCGCCCTTGGAAGGTTCCTCAGGATCTTCTGGGTCCTCTGGGTCCTCTGGATCCTCAGGGTCGTCACAGTCTTCGGGATCCTCAGGGTCTTCAGGATCGTTCGGGTGTCCAGGGACCGTAGGAAGGCCGGGAGTAGGCAATCCAGGAATTCCAGGGACAGGCAGTCCAGGAAAACTAGGAACAGGCAATCCAGGAATGCCAGGAACGGGTGGGACTCCACCAGGACCAGGAACCGGGACTGGGACTGGGACTGGGACTGGAAGGGGACCAGGGCCCTCCGAAGGAGGCAGAGATGGCACCTCAGGAGTGTTGCCATCGTCGCCCGAGTCACAGTCGCAAGGCTCGGATGAAGCTCCAAGGAGGCCTCGGGCTTGGTGAGCGCTGCCCAAGGGGCTGGCGGCACTGCATGCCGCCAAAGCGACAGTAGCTAGGATGGTGGCTTTCATGGTGGAAGGAATAAAGAATGTACAATCAAAAAGAGTGACTGTTAGATAACTGTCAATGGAAGAATAAAAGAAGAACCAGAAAGCCTGGTGAAGGAATGAGTGCTTGCTGTTGAGCAACGTGGAAGCGCGACAAGACCATATTTATACAGTCTTCTTGTCTCCTGATCGCCTTATTTCCTTTGCATTAGCATGGCCAGATGCATGGGTACCTGCCTGCCGAGCAGTGACTATTCAGAACTATCCAGTCTCATCGGAAGTGGCGGATCAGTGACAAGCCCATGGGCCTGGCGATTATCGGGTGCTTCAAAGGACAACATTTAGGCCAACCGGCAAAAGGGTAATAGCATGTTTTGACTGTTAAAGACAATCTCGTACTGTACCTATCTAAGCTCGATTTACTTCGTAGATACGTTTCTCTACCTCACACGGGAATATTGACATGTCAACCCTATGGCAATGATTAGAGGGTATCTCTGGCGACACATCTCGTAGAATTGTCCGTTGGGCATCTTGTCCTCTCGAGTACCTCAAATCGTCTCCATCTTCAGGGGTGATTTGTGTTCATTGTCTAAGACATGCATTGGTAAGTCCAATGTGGCTGGCCATGGTCAGGGATTAATTCTTGGTCGAGGCTCTCGATCCCTGCCATATAGACTCATGCTATAACCACCCCAGTGGCAAAGGGTATAGCGGATCAAAGATATCCACATTCATGTTTAGTAAAAGCTCCATAATAAGCTTAAAGTAGTATTGGGCCGTTCGTCCGAATGGATGTGATCGCCGAGGTTAAGTGCACTTTTGGGGATGGACCTGCATAGACTATTGAGCTTGGCGCAGTAGATCACCCGCATCGGATGTGATGCATCACTGGGAGATGCGCGATTTGGCCCCAATTGGGTGTGAAACTCTAGCCTGATAGCAGTGGATTCTATAGTCAAAGAATAAAAATAGGGTAAGTGAAATACATGGCAAGAAAAAAAAAAGAATATCCCGCAACGGTGCATCCGGCAGAATTTACAGGGTCATCGCTCGTTGACAAATAGGTGCACGACTCTATCGAATCATTGCCTGCAGGTAGTGTAGCATTCTCTGTAGCCAGCTTGACTGTCGGGGTCCTTCAGGCCTTCCGGGACCTCTGGGACCTCCAGGCTCACCCCAGTAGCGTCGTCCCTCGCCACTCGGCCTCGACGCATCTCGACACTGCGGGTGCTCATAGTCCTCGACTGTTCCCATGGGCCAAATGGGAATCACGCAAATTTCGTTGTCGGCACATCCCTTACATTCCTTCCATGTGGTCCAGGACAAGTAGTCCATCAGACTCTGAAGTTGGGCGACCGCTGTGTCGTAGTCTGTTTGCTTCCAGGCCTCGATCATCGCCGAACAGATACTGTGGGTAACGGATCGAACGGCATCGCTGGCCAGCCCATCTGAGGGAGCACCTGCAGGTACAAACTGCATGCTGCACCGGTGGGCCTCCAGAGATGTATTGCGATCGTCATAGTCGATGAAGGGGCCGAGACTGTTCTCGATTTCCTCGTGAAGTGCCTGCAGCGTTGATAGCTGTCCAGAGACCAGGTAGCTCAGCTCTTGCGCGTATCGTTGCACTACCATATCTGCAACTCCCTGCCAGTTAAATGAGGTCTCACTAGGATCATGGTTCATGATGAGATGGTCCAGATCGCTCCGAATCGGGCCCAGCTCATCGGCAAAGAGATGATGCAACCGGGGCAGTACGTTGCTATTGCTACCCGAGGAACGAAACAAATCCAGACCATAGACATACGCCGTCACAAAATGGTCATAGTTGAGGATGACCCTATTGCTCCCGATTCCATCGTACCGTGCTGCGATAGCTTTGTACCAGAGCATTGCCCCAAAAAGGGGGCCCTTCTTGCCCTTGCCTCCACGCGGGCCGGGGCCTTTTCTATCCGACTTCACCTGAGTGACCCGAATCTCATCGAGGTCCCTGGCGAAATCACAAAGGATTATCTCGAACCCGGCCTCCATACGGATGACACCGTCCAGACGGCCTTGGTAGTTGTCCCGAGCCATGCGGCAGATAAGTTCCGCCCGTTCATCCTCCAGCATTCCGGGCCTACCCTCGAGTGCATCGCGAAGCAGAATCCGATCCTGAGAGTCGAGTGTTCCATTTTCTGTTTTGGCAGCCGACATTCCGTCGAGGTACAGTAGTCGCAAGTCCTTTGCGGCCGTGTATGTATGGAGGTATCCTGGCTTATCTTGATCCCTATCTTGATCTTTTCCTGATTCCATATGTTCCGGCTTGAGCGGCAGTTGGGACCGCTTGTATGGACCTTTGCCCGGGGGAGGGCCATGATGGGGTCTTGCGAAGACCATAGCATGCTCTGGCTCGAAGGCTAACCATTCCGTTCCGTTCACTGGGCCCGGGGAGGAATTTCCGTGGTACAGTTGGGTTCCTTTCGGCACGGTGGCCAGGAAAAAGGACATACCATTATGGTGCAACGAGGACCCCCACTGGCGCATGGAGGAATGAATCGCATTGAAGATGTGATTGGCATTGGGTGGAAAGTTGAGCTCCGAGGCGATGATGCTGGGGACATGGAGTGCGAAAAGCAGTACAAAGGCTCTCAGAAGAACCACAGGCATAGTAGGCCCTGCCATGACTCGCGTATTTCCCTTCCCGTTCTCCTTTCTTGAGCCTCGTGAGAAACCCAAATGACTTAGCTACAGCTCCTTTATTATAGTCCGCCGGCTCGGAGCTATCGTCACGCCAAGTGGGGGGATGACAACGACGGCCGCGTCACCCGTGAAACCAGACAGAATCCGAGTTGATCGGCTTATTGGTCGGCGTCCCGTCTGAAGGAGAAAGCTTGAGTGGAAATAGGGCTGCCTAGAACGACCAAATCTGTGTCTGAAGAATTGGTCAAGTGCCGACACTTCGATCTTATCACACACGTGTGGTCTCCACATTTCCTGATCCTTATCAGATCGAATGGCAAGTGAACCCTAATCGAATCGCTTCACCAGATATCATCCAATTACACACTACTTCCAAGTGGCTAACTCGCAAGGGTTAATCTTACAGGTTTTTTTGTGTACCACGCTACTATAATTAGCTCCTGTCCATCATTGAATGAGTTATTTGTCGAGACACATATGCAATAAAGAAATCCTGAGATGGCCAAATGAGGTAATTGTGGTATATTAAGGAACTACAATCTTCTAACTCCATCATTTATGGTCGGTAAGCCCGTTGATGCTAGTGATAACTGTGGTACTTGAAGTGGCAGGCAGGCAAGGAAACAGAAGCACTGTTGTTCTAAACATTAGTGAGCAATGGTCCAAAGCTTCCAGCAGCCTGAGGGCTGATAGTCAAGCTGTTTTTGCAGTGTAGACTGTTTTCGGACTACCTGATGCCGATAACTTTGCTATGTTGTAAAAACCCTGCCATAACTCTGCCGTGGACTATAGTAATGGCTATATAGGTGGGGTTGGGATTCAGCGTTGGCAAGAATTCTGTGGATTCCATAGCCATCAAGATTTCTATCCATTGTACGGAGTACCGATTTGCATCTATGTTGCCTGGTTGAACTGAATGTCAATATTATATCCCTCTCCTATCCCCTCCTCTGTGGATGTATTCTACATCAGCGATTCGACCGCAGTAAGACCCCTCCATGGTCAATGCAGGTCAACATTGCCTTCCGTATGCTACGCCACCAATTGTGAAGGTAAGAATAGACACGTAGATTTGCATGTGCTTTAAAAGTATTTGTGACGTTTCTCACAGGAAAAAAGTTCCGTAGAATGCCAAGGTCACCAACCTACGGAGGTATTAGTACTAAGCACCTTAGAGACATTCCTCTAAGAGAAATCATTTGCTAGGCCTATTTTTCTGGCCCCGCAGGGTGGGATATTCGGAAATCTGATGGCTGGCTACTAAGACTTGGACAAAATAACATGCATACTCTGTAATTAGCACAACATGGGAGACATTGCATATTGAAAAATGGGAGGAGGCTAGCATGAAATGATCAGGGGCCCTTCCTTTGTCTCACTTCCGTTTTCTCTGGTAAGATTTGGGTCGCCCAGGCTGATTTTAGGTTTCTACCAGTGGTACTTTGCCCCGTACGTAGAATAGACCACGCAGGAGGTACAGGTTTATCTTGCCCAGCAAACCTGGATCTATTCTGGCTGCAGGTGGATCTGTTCACCTACGATCTACTTAGTCCATCTGTCCGGGGTAACGCTCTAGGCTGTTCGAGAACGTCTAGAACTCAAGTGCTTAGTTCAGATGACTAAAAGCTGGCTCGATCATAACACAGATGCTTGGGCCAAGTACTGGACGGTCGGCAACTGGCAACGGGACGGGACGGGGTCACACAGGTTTCGTCCGGCATTGCTATTTATGCCAATGAATTCGTACAGACAGGCGAGGCGTTGGGTGACAAAGCTGACTTAGTGCCGGAGACGGTGTAAAGTGCAGATGAGAAGGCAAACGTCCGACGCTTCGCGAATTGCACCAGCCGTGCCCAGTCATATCTTCATCAAAGAGGAGTTTGACCAGATTACTTTCGACTTTGGTGTCTACTGCTGTTCGGACTTTTGGGCATCATCGGAATTTGCTTTGCTTTATTTGTTTCAACAATAAGGGTCGATAGATTACTATATAGCAAATTAACAGTCTACGTTTCGGGCCGTGTGCACCCACTTTCTGAAATCAAGTATTAAGAAATAATTGATAGTAGATCAGTAGAATATCAATTGAATTGAATCGAATCCAACTACCTTAGTTTCCTCAAGGATGACTCGGCAGGATCTCCTCAACTTGATAATCTAATCTAATCTCCTCACTGGATATCGAACCCGAACCCTAACCTACCTAAATGTGTCACCGCATCAAATCTCCCCGCGCTCCCCATACTCGATAAACTCCTCAATGATCCAAACCCCTTAATCCCCCTCCTCTTCCCAAAATCTTAGAAAAAGAAACAACCATGGCTCCTAAACCACGCACCCTCCTCCTCACACTGGACGCGTTCGAAACGCTCTTCCACCCGCGCCCATCCGTACCGGAACAATACGCGTCGGCCGCGCACCACTTCGGGCTGCCCCAAACGGCCATTACGGCCGAGCGCGTGCTCTCCGCCTTCAAACCGGTGTTCAAAGCGCAGTCCCAAGCGCGCCCGAACTACGGCCGCGCCGACGTCATCCGCGGCCACTACGGCGGACCCCGGCAATGGTGGGGGGAGATTATCCAGGGGACTTTTTCGCGGGTCCTGGCCGAATATTATAATAATAACACTGCAACCAACATTAGCAACAACAGTCGGGGTCAAATAGACCTCCCCGAGGGATTGGTCGGGTATTTACTTGATCGGTTCGCGAGTAAGGAGGGTTATGCGCTGTATGACGACGTGGGGCCCTTTTTCTCGCGGATTCGGGCGGTGAAAGAGAAGGGGGCGTTGTTGGGTCAGTTTGACCGGGTGTTGGTTGGGGTGATTTCGAACTCGGATGATCGGGTTCCGGCGGTGTTGAAGTCGTTGGGGTTGCGCGTTGGAGATTGTCGGGCTGATGAGGGGATTGATAGTATGCGGTTGTCTGGGTTTGAAGAAAGGGATTCTTCTGGGATGGAGGGCTCAGGTATGAATGATAGTGTCAAGGATATCGACCTGGTTATTACGAGTTACGAGGCTGGGGTGGAGAAGCCGAGTCCCAGGATCTTTGAGGTGGCCATGAGGCAGGCGAAGGCTTTGGCTCGGGCTGATGTCCCTAGTGACTGGACTTGTGTTCACGTCGGGGATGACTTTGAGAAGGACTATAGGGCTGCCCTTGGAGCTGGTTGGGATGGGTATTTCCTTGCTCGTGGAGACGATGCCAGGAGTGGCGATGGCGACAATGTGATTCGGTCCCTCGTGGATTTGATCCCTGTGCTGGAGGCTTATCATTGATTCGAACGTGTTGGGTGCTCTGGTGTGATTGCATGGTGGAGGTCTATCTACTTCATTGTTGCTAATTGCAAACTCTACACATAGTATATACAATGATGGTTGTAGGTTGACTGGTTTTTCAGACGTGTGGAAAGAAGTATCCAACGACCGTGGAATTACAAGAAAAGGATTAATATCAAGACGCGATATTTAAATTTGATATGCAAACCAATATCATTCACGCCCAGCCACCATTCATCGGAAATATCTAGCCAAATTATCATTCATGACCATGACGGCGAAAACATCCATGCTCCGGAACACCGAACATCAAAAACAAATACCATATATACAAGAAGTGTTGGCTGAATGCCTTGGATTAATCCCATTGCCCAGTTCTGCCAAGAGCGCCGAGTCGGTTGCTAGCATGCTTGTTCACTAAAGCGGTGATATTGGTGCCAGTGTTACGAGTCCTGGCCCGAAGCTCCCGCTCACGTTCCTTTTCTCGGGCGGCGGTATAGTAGTTAACGGCGCCCTTCTTTGCAACCGATGCACCAGATGCAGGCTTCGATACTCGTCGCGATGTGTCCGACTTGGAGGAGCTGCTGGTGGTGGAAGAAGAGCCCGTCGTAGTCCTTCGAAGCAAGGGTGGGCGGAACCCGATGGGATCGGGCCCAGAGCCAGTTTGGAAAGCAAATCGGGTGTTAGAGGAAGCAGATGTGGCCGAGTTAGATGATGCTTGTCGTAGCAGAGCAAGACGATCCACGACAGGACCCTTTGTCCGGCGTGGATGCCGCGGGGCAACGAATTCTTCCGTAGACTGACTGTTGGACGGTTGTTCATCCGCTGCCTCACCATCCATATCCTTATCATGTTCTTCGTCGTCTTCAACAGTTGCATCTTCGTGGAAAGAGTCATATTCAGGCGTCTCGGTCAGGAAGGAAAGGGTTTCGCGGATCTCAGCAAGGTTAGCTGGCTTCTTGGATATGAGACTTGCCGGCTTGCGACGCATATGAGGCGGAGGTCGGTTATTGATCTCTTCAGATGAAGGCTCAAGAGGCCTCTTCCTCTTGTTGCTATCGCTAGTGGTAGTCGTATCTGGTTGTGAGTCGGGAATCACGTCTTGCGACGATGATTCTGCCTGGAACTCAGAATTTTCCTCCGGTTCTAGGAAATCGAGGCCATCGTCGTCCATATCGCGATCTTCAACGGCCTTGAAGAACGCAGCCTTCTTAGGGTTCTCGGCAATTTCACCAATCTTCTCGTCAGCCATCAGCGCCTTTCGCATCCGTGCAAATTCTCTCTGTTTCTCTCGCCGACGCGCAAGGAGCTCATCGTCAGAATCGTCCAAATCGAACTCATCATCGCCCCGTCTGCGTCGTCTAAGGGCACCAGTTGTGATGTCTTTGAGAAGCTTGGCTACTTGTTTCTCGTCTGCATTTCTCTGATGGAGTCTGCAGAAAGGTCAGCATATGTTCTCATCAATATTAATCCAGAATGGCATCACATACGCATTGAGAGCGGCCAATTGTTTCTCGTCGGCAGTTTCTCCGCTATTGTCGTCAATCATCTGTCGATCGTATGCATCCTCCACATCGTCATCCTCATCGCTGGCGCCGCCAAGGCCAGCATATTCGTCGTCAGATTCCTCCGCAGCTTCTTCGACCACATCCCTCGCTTTACTGTTGTTTTTATCAAACGGGACAGTGGACTTTTTCTTGGCCGCCTTCTTCAGAACGTCGAACGCACTGGCATCAATTTCAAAATCGCCTTCATTCTGCTCTTCAATGGCGGATAGTCCAGTTGTCCGTCCCCGATGCAGATGCTTAGCCTTCCGTCCAACAGTAGGGGAGTTATTTTGGGATTCGTTCCGGTTAATGAGAACAGTGTCAACTGTGGACGCGGGTGTACTCATGAATCGTTTCGAAGGATCAAATGGTGATAGCACAAACCCAGCATCTTGTGTTGGGTCCGGGATCTGAGAAAACTGGGACATCCCTCGTGGAGCAGGGGATTCAGAAACTCGTATTTCAGACTGTGCATATCCCGCCAGTATATCGGTATGTTCAAGCCTTTGTTCTTGGCTATCCTTGATGATCATGTGTGAATCGGATCCTCGTCGACCATCGACTGGATCAGGCAACGAATGAGGAATTGTAGATCCCGCCTGGTTGTCTGGCTGATTATCACCCAAAGTTCCCGCGAATGCCTGGGTTAAGCTCATAGTCAAGTCATCAGAAGGCAAGCCGGGAATATGCGGTCGCTCTACAGATTGTACTGCAACTGGGTTAGTCATCCTGGCAGGTGTCTTGGGTACGGGAGGCTCGTCCTCGTCGTCACTAGTAATGACTCGAGTAGGCCGTTTCCGTCTCTGGGTTGGCAAACTGGTCTCTTCGGATGACATGACCTCGGGATGGTCATCGTCAGACTCTTCGTCTTCGCCAGCTTCGGCGTCGAATAGGCCACCTTCCTCTTCTTCTTCATCATCTTCTCCTTCCTCATCAGCCTCGTCGGCATCCTCCTCAGACCCAGAGAATTCGTAGTCACCATCCTCATCATCTCCCGCTTCGCCCTTAGCTGCTGCTTTCTCTTGCTTTGCAATTTCTTCAGCTTCCTTCCGGGCTTTCTCGACAAGGTTCTCTAATTCATCTTCCATCGCAGCCCGCTCGTCGGCCGTTTCAATGATGACACCCTTTGCCCTCAGCTCTTCAATTCTCTCCATCCTCTCTTTGCTTGCCTGTTGCCTCGCTTGATGCAAGAGATGTGCGGATAACTCGGCATAATTCATGCTGGACTTCTTCGGAGGAGATGTGAGCTGAGCCAGGGCCTTCAGTTTCATCATAGAAGCTGATTCCTGGTGTCTTCTGATGGAAAGGTTTTCGAATGCCGCATATCGGCGGCACTTTGCGGGAGATGTAACAATTTCCAAATCACTGTCGGAATCGTCTTTTTGGTTCCGAGCTACTTGCTCGCGAGAAAGGCGAACACGAACAGGTGGCATTGTTAGGACCTTCTTTTGCTTCTTTTTCTCGGTGACCTGAGGTTTCTTATCCGCCGCTTGCTCTTCCATGCGACCCACGATGAGTTGTTCTGATTGCTGCGGGCCATTGGCAACCATTTCCTCCAAGGTCGGGAATTCAGTTGAAGCCTCCTTGGACGCATCATTAGCATCACTGCCAGTCGAAGGCTTCTCAGATGGACCTAGAATCGGTGAGGTATGCGGCGTTTCCTTATTCTTCTGAGCTTCAGCATCCGACGAATTCTGCGAATCAGCGGTAGTCGACGAGTTGTCCGGCGCAGACCCCGAGGCGTTTTGCTGATCAGGCTGCATAAAGTTAAACCGAGCAAAGAAGCTTTCCTTGCTGATCTTCTTCTTGGTCTGAGCCTGATGGACCAATTGCATACTTCTGCTGATTCGTTGGGTTTCCCTGTTCATCTCTTCCAGGGCCTTCTTACTGGCCTGTCGCGCAGGTCGTGCAGGTTGTGATAGCTTTCGTCCGGATTCATCATCCCCCTCACTATCGTCACCAGAGAGTATCTCTGAGCTAAACTGTTCTCGTTGCTTCGCCTTCGCGGCTCTCTTCTCATTTTCACTTCTCTCCTTCTCCTCGCGCTCCTTGCGCTTCTGGGCAACGAGGGCAAGGAACCGGGCATTCGCCTTCGGCCGAGCCTCATCCTGATCCGAGTCTTCGATTGCATTCCGTTCCTGAGCATTATCACGAGTCGGAGACGAAACAAACAGAGGCGAAAACGCGCGCGCACGAGGCGGCGACCCATCCACCTCACTATCTTCAGGCTCCTCGACCGGCTTATTATTTGTTTTCCTCCGTGGACCCGCCACAGGAAGATCATCGTCGTCATCGTCATCATCCTCGGACATGGCCTCATCAGCCGCCGAATCCCGTTTTTCTTGCTGTGCGTTCCTCAAGCTCTTCGACACACGATCAAATGCCGATTCGTTCTTCTCACGGTTCTGAGCCTGTAGTCGAGCAGCCATGCGGCCCTTGGGCATAATGATATCGTCGTCCTCGTCCGAGGCCTCTTCATCCAAATCCATGGTTGATGGGTGGTCTGAGACTGTGCTGTGCTTGAGGGTGTCGGTGATTCTTGCGATGGATCTTTGAGGCTGTGCATTTCCGCTATCTGAATCCGAGTCGCTGTCGAATTGAGCGAGCATTGCTTTGATCTTTTGCCCTGGGGTGAGCATCTTGGGTGAGTTGGCTGCTGGCGACGCGGAACGCGCCGTCCGCGGTGTGGAGGGGGTTGACATTGTTGCGTCGGATGTGAGAATTTGCGTTAGCAGGTGGGAATTGGGAGTGGTATCATTACTATAGTGGTCGATTGTAGGCTGTGTGGTTAATTCTTTTGGTCATAGGAGGTGGAAAAATGGAGAGTGGGCTATGTATGGAGTAAATGTCAGTTCAATCTAGGGCGGAGAATCTACTACTGAACGAACGACGCGCCGCGTGTTGAGCGCGTATCCTCCGATCTGCCGTCACATTCCCTTATCACACGTGATATGCGGAGAGCCCTATTTTTCATTGGAGATTCTAATGTAACACTGGAAAGAGCTTTGGTAATTGAGGGCTTTTATTGTAGGTTATTTAGAGACATCTCGCTATATGACAGTCACAGACAATGGCAATATGCTTGGAGTTTAGTTTTAAGGTAGGTAATAATGGTTCAATAATACATGTTCATGCAAGATATCGGTAGTAGAGCCATGTAACGCCAAGTGAACTCCATCCGTTTTCAAATACAAGAACCGACGCTGTGCCAGATGCTTCGCGATTGGAGACAGGAATGTTGTTTCTGGTCCAATCTCCAAGAGTCTATACGTCATCAAAGAATCGTTGGCTATCCAATAACCAGAGCTGTACGTAGGATAAACACAGTTCGTGAACATCGGTATGTAGCAATGCGTTGCCGAGGATCAGATCTCAATGTCAATGTCCAGATCTAGAGCCGCAATGTTCTCATCGTCCATATTGCGATGACGGATTGTTGCGACCCCACCCTTAGTGGCTTTCTTCTGGGAGCCGGAGGGAGTATTGCTTCTGTTGGGGGTATTTACTTTTGATGGCGTATCGGACCCAGTAGCAGGGGTTCCATCCCGACTAGTAGCGTCTGATTGTGCTGTACCGTTGCCATTGGCGTCGTAATGTGTCCTGGCATGTGTCCTGACGCGCATGAACGGGTTTGGCTGAGCTTCTCCGCGAGCGACTGCTGCAGCGGCCTTTCGGCTGGCCTTTCTCTCTTCCAGTTGAGCACGACGCACATTTTCGGTGTTGAGTCTCTGATTGCGGAGGTTCAGTTCTAACAAACGTTCATGCTCGGAAGGCTTGTCTGCACGGGGTTTCGAAGAGTTCGCGCTGAAAGCAAGTTTAGGTGCGCTCATGCCAGCCATCTCGGACTCTAATCTCTCGACTTCGGCATCGTCACCCGCAGCCTTTGCAAGCTTCAGCTTCTTCTCCGTCTCCATCCGCTTGAAAATAGTCGACTTGGTGTCCAGTGACCCTTGCTTCCTCAATTTTTCCGTCAACTCTTCCGGTGTGAATTTATGGTTCAAGAGTCGGTTAATATCCACGACCTTCTCAGCTACCGTGGATTTTGTCGCCATCTTGCAGTCTTCAACAGCCATAGTTTGACGATAACGATTGAATTCCGCCTGCGACACCATTAGAAAGTTGGTTTATACGAAGATGTGAGAAACAAACCTCGGTAACAGGAGAGTCTGAACAAGCGACAAAAGGGAACTCCCGCTCTGCTTTCCCATGCGCAAGCACTGCGTATTGCTTCGTCACGAACGATCGGCCATTCGGCCCCTCCATAGAATACGGACGACCCTCGGTGAATCCTAAGGCGGATTAGGAACAAATTTGAAAACAAGAGTTGACGACATATTGGCAATACATACTCTTAATCTGGCAAAGCCGATACTCATTCTGGCCGGTTTCCCTATTCGGGCCGATGTTGACTCGTGCATAACAGCCAGAGATGGCGTCGTCGAATCCAGGATAGAAACAGACCTGCGCGAAGTTGGTCCGACCTACACGAGCTCGCTGGATATCCCTAAGCTCCGCTGGCGGGTCATCCTTTGGTAGCGATGGCGACCGATCTCTATCATCCCACTCAGCATCACTCTCTCCCTCCGCATCTTCGTCAGAAACCCTGTTATCTCTCGAACGAACGGCCTGATCCTTGGATGCCGGTTCACGGCGACGGAGTTCATCTCGCCTGCCCTTCTGCTCACGCTGTCGCTTGTACGCCTCGATAGCATCCGAGGTCTCACCGACCTTGCGACCACCCAGTGTTGTCTTCTGACGCGAGCTCTTTCGTTGACCATCCTCTAGGTTTGCCATGCTAGCTTTCCGCTTGTTCTTCTTCGCTTGGCGGGCTTCTTCGCGCTCACGGGAAGCCAAAAGGCGCCTAAGGGCTAGATCTTGATTGTGGCGGTCAACCTGTTGCGCTCGTTCGGAGAGAATTTGCTCTCGTTGGATTTCAGGCATCGCCATGATTTCTTCTTTGTCCTTCGAGGAATAATATAACTTGTCGTAAGGGAAGATAGGTCCGTCGTCTTCAGCACCGGCATCTGATCCCTCCGAATCAGACGCCGACTCTGACTCTACCATGCTGGCAGAGTCAAGAGAGTTGTGTGATTCAGCCGCAGACCTGGTCAAAAATACTGTGTCAGTCACCGTATTGCACCACGATATGAGCGCAAGTTAGACCTCGCACCAGGGGGGGGGGGAAAAGGAAAATATCGAACGTACACCTCTCCGTCCTCTTCATCATCTTTCCGTGACTTGCGACCTCGACGGACGGGCTTAGCAGTTCCTTTGCGACCCATAGTTGACAACGCTTCAGGGGATTGTGGGGGAGATGCAGAAGGAGAAGCGTCCTTCTGCCTAGGGGGCGAAGACGCCTCCTCATCTGAGGCGTCACCCGCGAGAGCGAGCAGCTCGGCATCAAGATCATCCGCCATGGTGAATAACACAAAAGATGCCTGAAATGTGAGGTGGCTGAGTCAGTCGGAAAGAAGCGCCTCTCCGCGACGGAAAGTGCCGGTTCAGGCAGAGGAGATTGGCAAGAGAATAATGAACGGCCGACCCCTGGGCGGTAGTCGCAATGAAAGAGTGTCTAACTGGTCGGAGCGGATTCCAGAGTCGTATGAAATGGTCGTATATAGGATTATAGATGACTCGTACAAGGAGAAGCGGTTCAATAACGGGGGCTATAGAGGAACAATGATATAAGGACACCGGCAAAGGGACTGCAGTTCGGGTGGCGGGTTGAAGAAGTTGACTTTGACTGAACTTGGAAGTGAAAAGAAGCGACTAACTTCAAGAGTCGCGGTCGGCATGACGTCCGTCGTGCCAAGCCCGTTCGGGTGGTTAAGCGCGCGTCTGCCGGATTAAATTAAAGAAATGCAGACGATCGGGTTGGACCACCTCGGAATGAATGGTCTTTACGTCCGTCTTGTGTGAATTTCTACCTTCATTTTTCTTGTTTCTCTTCCTCTCGCGTTCCCTACGACTCACCCACGCTTCACTTGTCTCAACATTTGACCGAGATGAAGACCGTCACAGCACTCCGGAGGTGCCCTCTTCCCCATTCCTACCGGCCAACATCGCCAGTGTTCGATTTCCTCGCACCGTCAACTTTGCGACAGAGCTGTCGCGGATACAAATCCACAGCAAATGCACCTTTCTGGGGCAAATCGCATGATGCGTCTCCAGCGCCCGACTCAACCCCCAGCTCGTCAAAACCCAAATATGTCCTCAGTCAAAAACAACGCGAGTTCTTGGATAGTGCCCTGCGGGTCAACCAGGCTGGAGAGCTTGCCGCTACTTTAATTTACAAGGCGCAAACGCCGCAGGTCGTGCGTTCCCATCCCCACCTGCGTCCGTTAATGAAGCACATGTATGATCAAGAAGCTGGGCACTTTTCGACGTTCAATCAGATGGTTGCGAAACATCAAGTTCGACCAACGGCAATGTATCCGATATGGGAGGTTGCGGCAACATTTCTCGGCTGGTCGACCGGAGCAATGGGACGTGAGGCTGCCATGGCCTGCACAGAAGCTGTGGAGACGGAGATTGGCTCTCACTATAATGAACAAGTGCGGGAGATACTGTCGTGGCAGGCGGAGGCGGAACGTAGAGGGGAAGAGCTGGACGATGAGTTGAAGGATATGCTGGCGACGTTCCGAAGGATCCGCGACGAAGAATTAGAGCATTTGGACCATGCTGTCGAGAATGACGCCAAAGAAGCCCGGCCCTACGACCCGCTAGTCAGCGTCATCCGATTAGGGTGTAGAGCGGCCATCAATATCAGTGAAAAAGTATGATCTAGCAAGCGAGCTTGGGTATAATTTGGAGAGCGGTAAGAGGTACCATACGGGTGGTAGACCGCTCATCGGCTACAGATCTTTTGTACAATACCACACTTATAGTAGATGTATTATATTCTTGGTTAAGATCTTGAACATTGACGATCCTTGGGAATCTATCTATTTAACATCTTTCTACATTCTTTGTCTCTTGCATGTACATGCTATATCGATGTCTAAACACGCCTGCAAAGCATTGGCTCACGCTTCAATCGATCAAGGTCTAAACAAGCGCTGGGTATCTAAGTCACTTCTTCTCAACCTCGCTCTGATGCAAGGGAAAACCACTAAACGCATGACCCCCTTCGCATATAGTCGTTCAGTTATCCGCCTCATCACCCTGGTTCTTCTCTAGGTAATCCAAAAAGCCCTTCGAAAACCGAACAACCTGCTGGTAAACCTCCTCGAACCCATTGACACCCCCATAATAAGGATCCTGCACCACCTCGCCACCCCCAACGCGTTCATGCAACGCTCCACCGGCTCCAAAGTCCCCAAATAACCGTACCTCCGCAACCTTGGCAGCCTTCTTTGATTTGCTCAAGGAAGCAGTGACAGATTCGCGCACGTCCAGGAGGTCGCGCAAGTTGTGCTTATCCATAGCCATGAGATAGTCGAACGTCAAGAAGTCCTCCTTGGTGACCTTTCTGGCGGCGTGGTTGTAGTTCTTAATACCGTGTTGGCGGAGAGTAGACATGGTGCGAGAGTCAGGAGGTTCGTGAGTATGATAAGCACCGGTGCCGGCGGAATCGATCTCGTTGATTAGAGAGTGGGAGGCAGCCATGTTCCGAAAGACTCCTTCGGCCATGGGAGACCGGCCTGTGGTGATCAAGAGGTTAGTCTCGGTTCCTTCTCATTCCCATGCGGGGAGGGGAAAGGATGGACTGTACAGATGTTCCCAAGACAGACAAACAGAACATTGACTTGACGTTCAGAGGGTGTTGTCTTTGTAGCTGTCATTTTGGGTTGTTCTCGCAGACAGAAGGATCTGTTCCGGTTTATGTAGTAGTGATTGAGATGTATGTAGGATGACGACTCCGTCAATTGATCTAGATTAACTAGATTAATTACATTATGGCCGCGGGGTTTGCCGCAGATTCTTTATCGATAGCGAGTGGTCCGTGCGTAATCAACTATACAAATCAATGCCCGTATACTACGACGGATTGGAACATGAGTAAAACGCACTCGGTCTTCGAAGAATGGAAATAAGCATGGCTTGAGAAGGGAATCATTGCACATGATGAACCCAGCCCTATCCCGTCCAGAACGTTAATATTGGGGGACTGATGGAACATGCACATAAAGGAGACTCGCCACTTGATAATCAGGAGTCGTTGTAACCTGTACATAGAGTAGTACCTCGTGCTGGAGGCGGGGATTGGAAGGGTGAAATCAACCTATTCAAAGGAACTCAGCTTTGATAGTCCTATTAATTGTTCTAGTCAATCTGTGATCCATAGGAGCATCTGGTGTGGTTGATGTTGGCAGTGATTGCTTACTGAGCTCGGCATTGATGTCAAGCCCGAGATCGGGCTTGATTTCAAACACGAAATAGCAAGTCGGCACTGTTGAAGTCCAGAACGCCGAGCTTGTATCATCGCCATGGAATATATGTTTTCACAGGAAGCTATATATAGCTGCCGCCATATCCCCCAGGTTTTGCTATGAGTATCAGATCTATCGACACACCATTCTATCGGTATTGAAATGGCCAACGTCAGAAAAGTTTCTATTATTGGAGTACAATACTTTGCACACCCGTCTGATTCTTGTCATTGAGATTAATAACATGCATATAGGCTACCGGCACTCTCGGTTCTCGCATCTCTAGCGCATTAAGAGCTGCTGGCCACGAGGTGACCGCTATCCAGCGTAAGGACTCGAGCAAGTCCGCTCCAGAGGGCCTTAAATCTATCAAGGTCGATTACCAAAACAAGGAGGAGTTGGTTTCAACTTTCACTGGACAGGATGTCGTTATTAGGTAAGGGGCTTGCCCAACTTGCCAACTTCAGGATGGCTCTAACCGGATTATCTCCAGTGCTGTCCCTTTCCCTCTGCTCGACTCGGAAAAGATCATAATCGATGCCTGCATTTCTGCATCCGTCAAGCGTTTCATCCCCTCCGAATTCACCACCATGCTCGAGTCCCCTCTATCCATCAATCTACCAATTGCCAAGGAGAAGGTTCTTATTCGTCAGTACCTCACCTCCGTGATGCCCAGTACCTCCAGCCCCACCACATGGACCTCGGTCAATAACGGTGCCTTCTTTGACATGGCCCTTAAGTATGGCGTCTTAGGCCCCAACCCTATGGCCAAAAAAGCCATCTTTCACGATGGCGGTGACAAGCCGATCGCCGTTTCGACCCTCTCTGATATCGCCACAGCGATTGTCAAGCTGCTGGAGAGCCACAGCAACTTCGAGGCTGCCGCTAATCAGCCCATCTATATCTGCTCGGCTGCTGTCACAGAGCGCCATCTGACTCAGCTTGTTTCTGAAGTCACTGGCATTGACTTCGGTACTCCGGAAGAAGTGTCAGTGAAGGAGCTGATCGCAAAGTCAGACGAGAAGTTGAAGCAGGGGGACAAGTCGGTAATCATCAACTACTACTTCCAGATGATGTACGGGGAAGGGTATAAGGGTGGAGATTTCATGCAGTTCAACTGGAATGAACGATTGGGTCTGCGGATTATGTCTGAACAGGAGCTTAAGAGCGCCATTCAGCAGATCCTGGGTAACTAGACTTGATAGTTTTCCTGGGGCATCGTTTAGACTTTAGATCATTGTCTCTCTACCAAACATACCATCATCTTCAGTTTAATAGCAATGGGGCACTCGCGTAAGCATTTTGGAACTGACGAAAACAAATATAAAAACAGTTACAGAGCCAGTTTATAATGCACTCTTATTCCCTATATCACTCTTCCACGTCTACTAGAATCGAGCGATACGCCTACCAATATTCGCGGAAGCCTAGCAGATGCCTCAGTAGAGACGCTTGGTACATAGGAAGTCTTCAGAATTGAATAAAAGAATATATGAGTAATACAAACTCATCAATCAAAATACATGAAAGCAGAATGTGTCTCGACTCTCATTCGTCCTTCCTGAACCGTCTTGAGAGATCCAATCGCCATAGCCATGGAGGCCGCGAGCCCTATAGAGAGCATTTGAGTTTGTTCTTTTCTTACTCGCCGAGTCCATGATGCTCGATACTTGTAGAACCAATGGGTTTTGGCACGGGGCTGCCAGCAGCCAGTTCGGGCTGGCCGGAGAGGATTTCTGTGAGCTACGTAGAGGACGGAGGAACGTCATCCAATCGAAGAGCTAGATCCATAAAATTTCAGTAAGTAGGTCAGGGTGCCGTATTTGAGAATCAGAAACTTACAGTCAGTGCCGGTTTCATAATGATGGACCAAATTGGACCGACTATTAAGGTCCTTAGTACAAGAATCATCGATCTGTTGGGTTTCTCGAGCAACTTCCTGATCCAGTTCCGGAAGTCCTCGCTTCTTAGTAACACCGGTAGAATAAGCAGTATTGCCAGCAGCGCCGGCATTGGCAGTATTTCCGGCATAGCCGGTATTGCTAACGGTACCAGCAGCGCCAGAAGTGCCTGCTGCACTAACATATCCATACCCAGTGCTTCCAGCATTACCAGTATTTCCGCTATAGCCGGCATTGCTAACTGTACCAGCAGCTCCAGTAGTGCCCGCTACATTGGTATCTCCGTGGCCAGCACTTCCAGCATTACCAACGTTGCCAGAACCGGCACTGCCAGGATTGCCAACATTTCCATAGCCAGCACTTCCAGCATTACCAGCGTTACCGTAACCAGTGCTTCCAGGGTTGGCAGGGTTGGCAGGAGGAGCTGGGTCGATAGGAGGAGCTGGGTCGGTAGGAGGAGCTGGGTCGGTAGGAGGAGCTGGGTTGGCAGAAGGAGCTGGATTCGCAGGAGGAGCCGGGTTGGCAGAAGGAGAAGGGTTAGCGCCACCACCATTATTGCTAGCATCGCCACCGTTATTGTTCTTCATATTGGCAATCTCGAGATTTTGTGCCCTATTCATTTCTCCTTCACGAGCAGTTTGCTCCCTATTTTGTTCATTCTGATCTTTAAGTATCGTGGCACTAACAGTGCCGGGAACCGCTCCAATGGCAGCTCCCATAGCAGCTGAGCCATAGACGTCTCCCCTGGTAGGGGTATTATCGACGTGGACTTGTGCTGGCTGTGCTGCTGATAGTTGCTGTCCGAATCCCGATTGTGTTGGTGATTGCGGCTGTGCAGAATCATGCCCAGGCTGTTGTCCTAGTGCTAGCGGTTGCCCTTGCACTGGCTGTTGTCCCTGCGCTAGCGGTTGTCCTTGTGCTGCTTGTCCCTGTGCTGCCGCTTGTCCCTGTGCTGC
>NW_022476123.1:36784-88463 GCF_009193645.1 Aspergillus pseudonomiae
GTCCCTGTGCTGCCGCTTGTCCCTGTGCTGCCGCTTGCCCTTGTGCTGGCTCTGCTGGTTGTAGTGCTGGCTGTTGTCCCGGTGCTGGCTGTTGTCCCGGTGCTGGCTGTTGTCCCGGTGCTGGCTGTTGTCCCGGTGCTGGCTGTTGTCCCGGTGCTGCCGCTTGTCCTTGCGCTGGCTCTGGTGGTTGCTGTCTAGGCTGTTGCGACTGTGCTGGCTGTTGGCCTTGCGTTGGTTGGCCTGACTGTTTTGGCTGCTCTTTCTGCTGGGGTGATCCACCAGAGCCAGGCTTGTCTTCATTCTTGCCATCCTTTGCCGCTTCCTTTGCTGCTTCCGTTGGCGTTGCCTTTGGTGCTTCCTTTGGCGCTTCCGTTGGCGTTGCCTTTGACGCTTCCTTTGGCGCTTCCTTTGGCGCTTCCTTTGGCGCTTCCGTTGTTGCTGCCTTTCGTGCCTCTGTTGTTGCTGTCTTTGGTGCTTCCTCCTTCTTATCCTCCTTTTTTTCTTCCTTCTTGTCATCACTATGGTTGTCAGACTTTTTGTGACCTCCCCCCACACTCCCGCCCGAGCCTTTCGATCTATCAACGATATTGCTCACAAGCTGGCCAAGCCTTCCCAAACCCAACCGACGAGGTTCCAGTTTAGCTTCGGGGCCAGAAGCATGCAGCGAAAGTGCGGATTCAAATGGCAGTGCGCCGCATGATTGGAACAGACAAAGGAGGGCCAGAGCGAGCACCCCCAGAATTTGACGCGAAACCATTGCTTGAATGGCTGGAACGAATGTAAGTTTATAGAATGGATAAATGAATGAGCTTAACTGTGAGAAAAGAATGACAAACAGTTGGTTGACCGAAAACGTAAGGAACAATGCGGAAAGGGAAGGAAATGCTACATCCCTTTATACCCATAGCCCCCGTCACTGTCTCTCAACATGGACCAGAGACTGAAAGTGATGTTAGCCATTCTAAGTTTGGGGTTAAAATGACACCACATTTGATAAGCATAACATTCAATCACGTACAAGTTGCGCCCCGTGTCTTGCCCGGTGAGAGTGTAACCCTATCAGAATGCCTCGACATGGACCGAAGGGGAATAATTTCCTCCACCTCATGTTCTTTGTCTGCCAGGCTGAACGACAGAACGGAGTATGTCGCGCTCTAGCTAACCGGACGGGGCGTATGCAGGGACAGACCGTCAGAACTTTGATGGTTGCATCGCCCGTGGTTCTCCTATGGTGCTCACTCGGTCTATCCATGATGCCATCTCAAAGTGACCAAACTGTATTCTGAGCCCTCTTCAGCATCGGTTTAAGCATTTGTCGCTGGGCCCCACTGTGGGATAGTTGATGGGTGGTCCAGCCAGTAAATACTACATCGCCATGATAGATAGGTAGAAGGTAAACCATTATTCTACTTTTAGATTACAAAGAAGGCTAGGATTGAGCCACAAAGGTCATGGCAGAATGCATAGACTTCATAACGCCAGGCTTGGCCATTTCAATGAACCTTACCTACTTTGTCTATATAGACCCCTCTGTACCTCGACTTTATCTTATCAACATCCCAGCCTATCACCACTTCCATCACTCTCGGAAAGTTGATCATCGACAAGCACCTTTTCTTTCTTTACCTCCTGAGACTTCAAGTCAGAATGAAGTCATCTGTCTCAGCCCTGACACTGCTGTTCCTTGGAACATTACAAGTCAGTCTTGCTCAACTGACGGGAACTGGAAACCAGTAAGCATATCAGTAACGAGAGTAAGTCCACGAACAGAACTAACGAGATACCAGCAACGGCACACAGGATGGCTCTAAGCTAGAGAAGCACGGAAACGATATACTTGCAAGCTTTCCCCAACCAGCAGGCGACCTGTGCAACGACCAACTGGAAGGTGTTATCGTCGAGTTCATCCCTACTGGACCGGGGGGCTTTCGAATTGACAACGTCCCACCTGCGTGCATGACGCTTGCAACCCTGTTCCTCGAGGGTCCTGGCTCGCCCAGTCCCATTCCCCTTGGTAAGGATAACTTGATCCTACGTCACCTAGCCTCTGGTACTAACGTTAGATCTGGCAGGCTCCGCATCTTTAGGATTCAGTGGCATATCCGATGATGGGCTGCAGCGTCTCCAGGCTATCCTTGATGCCCGTACCCAGCATTAGGATAAGAGGGGGCAGGGTTCATGTGGAGCATGCTGGGCGAATATTATGATTGTCTTGTTGCCGTTTATACCCCTAGGGAGAGTGTTTTTATTGGATTTAACATATCTGTTCCATGTACACAGGCCGTTCAGCTTTTGTCTCTTTGTGTATCTTAAGATTATGACTGATGTTTCTTTGAGCTACTAGTTGTTTTATTTTGGTAATATTTTCCTTTTGTTTGGCTGCGTGATCAGTCTAATTCATCAACGTTTCCGTATATCACGCCCGGGCCATTCTGCGTCTTGCTCGGTATTGAAGTCCACCACTTAGACCAAGTCATAATCCACTACCTCGGAGATAACAGTCCGCTACCTAGCATTGGTCGTTAAGTTTAGAAATACAGAATCAAGAGAGAGATCCACATATTAAGGTTCCTGGCCGTCGCATCATCATCGGTGTGTGAACGAACAGACATAGAAGACAAAGACCAGATGCCGCTCAGGGTATAGATCAGCTGATTCGTGCGTTTAGAAGTAGAACCGAAGACACGGACGCATTGATCAACCTCAACATATAAACATCCCGAGCGTGCGGGGAAGAAAGGAACTCAGGGCTCTGGTAGGTTTAATTCGGTCTGGCGTAGGATGGAGTGGAAATAATCTTAGATGGTCACACATGGTCAATCCGTGCCCTAACATGGATCCCGAGGCCAGACTGCCGGGCACCGAACCTTAATCGGTGGTCGTTCCTGACTAGTCAACCTAGTGACTCGCGATGCCCTAATAAAGACATGGAGCTGTCCTCATCGGGCACTCAAACTCAAATGAGGACAAAGACGGTCTACTTCGTGATCGACAGGCACCATACACGGAGCCATGTTGGCATTGAACCGTTCAAAAACAGGGACGTGAAACAGACACCGGCGCCCGCTGAGGCTGCCAAGGGGGGTGTCTGGTCAAAAGATCCAATAGCGATGTGGTGATACCCAGGAAAGACCAGCTCAACAGAAGCCGAGAGTACTTATGAAAAGTAAACTACTCATGCTATGTTGCGCAAGCGCTACTGTTCAGGCAGTGATGTACTAACTCCGAGAGTCCTTCGGGGCCTTCTACCACGAGTAAACAGCGGCGATAATTGCCCTTGTACGCAGCAACTGGCTTTCGTGTGTAGCATTATATCAGCCATCCAGGCCTGTACGCATAAACCTATACCAAGGTTTTTCGTTGTATGAGCGCCGAGGAAAGGACCCAGCGCGGTTCTCAACAAGGACTTCCATTTCGCCAATCGAGTGGGGATAAATCTTAGAACTGAGCCTTGGAAGTAATTTCCCAATTTATCTTTCCCGATGGTTACTCCTTAAAAGGGAGGTAATAGCGCGTATCTCTTTGTTTTTGCCATGTGTGGAGAGTCTAGCGACGATGCTATGTCAAACCGTGTCATCCACGGCCGATGTCACTGCCACGTTCCACAGTAAACAGCGTGGGGGTCGATTTGCTTGGATGGCGGGACCGGTTTAGTTAGAAAACGTGCCCTGATAACACAGGAACCCAGCAAACCGTGCCCTTTCAATCAGTATTTCATATGTCTTGGCTCCCCTTGTTACAAAGAGATTTGGGTGGGAATGTTTGAACAGCGGGGCTGGATATATTTAGTAGTCTTGAGAATATGTCTCAATAATCATATCATAACAAGACGAATCTTCGTCAGTTGTTGGCTCCTTGTGCCTTCATCTTCCGGTTGCGATAATGAGCTGCGGAGATAATACTGGATCTTAGTTAATGGATACTCCAACCGTTCTTTCTTGGATCCTAATAACAACGGGTGCACTGTTGCTACTGCAACATGAAAAGGTCCTCCCGGCAGATTTATGGATCAACCTCGTAAGGCAAATCTCATGGCAACTACTCTCGCCGCGTCAACTTATTTATGACATGATACTAAGTCATGATCTCACCGTCTCCATGATGGCTGAGGGTGGGAGGAATACGCTCCAACCTGCGCCTGTTCATAAAACAGCGCTTCTGAACTATTTGAGATCACATTTGCTTCAATAGCTCATTTTTACGCCCATACTCGCAATCTCGATAGCAATACCCTGGTAATGGAGGTGAAGGGTGAATGTCAGTACTGTTAGCATTATAGTACATGGGCATTCTTGCAGCGGAAAGCGCTAATTGGGCTTTTTCTTAAGTGATTTGAAAGCCTGCTCGCTTGTAATCCTGAATTGAATATCACATCATTTTCAAGCCGTAGAGAAACGTTTGACGGCTACAAACTCGAGATTCGTGAGAATATAGCTGTACCGTGCGTTTTGCTGGTGCATATCAGACTCCCATATCCAAGATACCTTCAGGTCCCCCGGCGCCCGATTGGGACTTGGGGCGAGGTTCCCTCTAGGGACTATACATGCAGTGTCTGGTCGATACAAATCAATCATGTTTGTTGCATTTCCTTCATCAAAGGTGATTGGTGAAAGTCGTCGCAACGCAAGTTCGGGTGCAAGTTGTTCAAAGGCAGCCCGAAGTGACTGCCAAACACGAGGCAACAGCGGGATCCATGGTTGGACACGGAAGTGACCAAATCCTTCAATAGAAATGGAAGAGATATTTGACAGCACGCCTGGGTTGACTTACGTTCCAGGTAAACCCACCTTATAATACCTGGGGTAGAAGGACTGACATATCTCAACAAGCTTAGTACTAGTATGACTGGCTGAACCGATCGGTGTCGTTTCCACCCTCACGGCAATTGTGACCCTGGCTCTTGAAGCATCCACGAAGCTCTATCAAACAGTTGACAGCTCAAAGTCGAACACTAAATCGGTTGCAAATTTCGAAGTAAATTGCACGATCTAGAGAACTGCTGCTGACCCTCAAAAGCTCGACCGACAACTCTAGTATCGACCTTGACGCTCTTGATCAACCGCTTAGTGGCAGAGTGGTGCATATCCAGAGTTCAAGATAACGGATGAGCTGGAAGACTGTTTACAGGGCATTCGAACAAGGCATCAGTCCTTGGTGGTTCATAGCCAGACTGCCATAGAAGCTGACACAGTCGAGCTCCAAAACATGGAAGAGGGAAGGGATAGCGCTCAAAAAGGCTTGGCTTTGTGTGAGCAGAGTCTGGATATCTTGAGCCAGACGCAGTCTAGCCTGTCGGAAGACTCAGAAATACTCTCGAACATCTTGAGCAAATAGAGACGGCGAGCTCCATGGGACTTCTCTCTTCTAAGATTCGAATTATCAAGGAGATCCATCGATCCGACGCTTCTTCAATTTTCGAGACAGAATTCAATGGTGATAAGTGTGCCATGAAGCTCGTAAGTAAATAAATGATCATCTAGATCGTTCGGTTTTGCTCACTCTCCAGTTTCACAACAATGGTGATCCAGGTTTTGCCGAGAATGGTCGAGATTTAAATAGATGCCGCTGCGAGTTGAACGCTTATGAGAACCTGAGGAAATACAACGTGTGCAAGCAGGGCTTCGTTCCATTCTTCTATGGGTATATTAATCAAGTCGACCCTTCTGCCTTCCAGCCAGCTCTCCAACATTTTGTTAATGACTACTTCCCTCCTAACGCAATACTACTCGAATATCTTCCAAATGCTGAGAGTTTGAATTGCAAGAATTACTCAGATGCCCGCTACCAGCATGCGGTAGATGGTATGAAGCAAGTACATAACGCTCACGTTCACCACCAGGATATATATCCCAAGAATCTTCTGCTTGTTCCTGGAACTCCAGAAAGAGTTGTGTGGGTCGATTTCGATGTTGCAACCACTTTCTCAAGCGTGGGGCCCGACGAAGAGCGGTATAGTCAATATGAGGATATTCTTGTTGCAGAATTTGGGGAATTCTTGGTTTGTTCACCTTTAATTTGCTATGAGAGAAGGCTAACTTCTGTGTTGTCTAGCGAGAGGATCAAAGGCAGGGACTCTCGCCAAACACGAAATTCTACTAGTGCGCTAGTACGCTGATCGAACAAGAACACTATGCTAGCTAAGGACATGTATCAGTACTATTAGCAGTTAATCGTTGATATTCCTAACCCAAAACTTTCTCTAACGGAGATAGTAAATGTGAGAGATGTTCTTACTCAGATACTAGTATAACTACATGGTATGCTATGGCTCAATGCTATTCGCTCTTGGTCTAGGCGGTGGGGATGGGACACCAGGAACAAGCCACAAATGGCGAGCTTATGTCATGTGATATCTCACATAATCTGATGAGTTGTTGGGCCTTAAAAATAGTACTAAGTACACTCCAGGCACCTAAGATATGTTACTTGATCGAGAGACAATCTAATTCAAAGCTTGGAGTTGCTTGAGGTTATAGACTACCGGCATATACTTCCCGCCGGCCCATTGCTGGCAGTATGACGTTGGTCGGATTAGTACATACACTAGCGCAGGGCTATAGTTAGATAGAGTATGTGCAAGGCAACGGAATATTCCTTGAGAGTCGTGACATCCTCTGACAGGGCTGAAGAACGTCTTTCGATCAGGCTACCAAGAAAACGTTCCTATAAAAAGAACTGACAAACAAAAAGCCCATTTTCCCATGACGCACCCAAGGAACTACCACGGCAGTGTGGCTGTGGACGAGATGTTGTTGGCCCAGTGATGGCGAGTGGAGACACGACCCAATGGGCCAGTGCAACTCTACCAAACTAATAGAGAGAGTCTCCACGGCTGACAGGGTTTCGTTTCTAGGGAATTAATCTTTCTGATTCTGTCAGTAATTCTCCGTGGTGCTGAGACGGAGAGATTCTCTCACGATCAAGGGAGATATCCAGATGCTACCTCTGGAGTATTAGTACTAGTAGTAGTCTGTAGAGAGACAACAGAGAGAAGCAAAGATACTCCGTACGGTCGGTACCGTAATATGAATCCTCCCGTCCAATGGGGCCCCACTGTCGGTGTTTTTTTGTTATGTTCCCACCTGACTTCACGATCGTCGGCTGAAAAAGGAAATCTCATTCGTACCTCATTCAACTTCTTCCCTCTAGTCAGATCCTCCCCATTAATTAGTTTGTTATCTTGGTCCACAAACCTCTGCTGATCCCTCCGTTTCTTGGTCAACAAACGTAAACCCCCCGCCAAGACCAGCTGTGCCTCGCGCTTTTGCTTTGCTTGGGGAAAAAGGTGGCGCGGGCAGCTTTCCCAGGCACTCATCAAAAGAAAAGGTGCCTCTTGTCCATTTTCTTCTTTAAACTCACCATTCCGTTGTGCTTCACGTTTCATCGAGATCAATCGTACACTGTTGACAACGAATCAGCGGTACCCACCTTTCATCTTGTCAACCGCCTATCACTCGTCGCTGAAACTTTCGCCGAGGAACCGACCTAGGAACCATTGAAAGTGAATTGAGAGCATTCCACCCGCGCTCCTGGCGCAATCTCTCTCCGCAACTCCCCTGTTCGAGGAACTCGCGCCGATTGGAACGATTGTTAACTCGAAACACGATCGTCCAACATGTCGTACAATCGCTTGGGTCAGTATATTTCCCATTGCGCATGGTTTCCCTAGTTAAAGCTGCTTGGATTGCGTTGCTGGGGGCTGTCGCACCGATACCCGTTCTCCCGCATTCATTTGCATTCTGAAACTTTAGACCGTTGGGGGGAATTTGTCGATAGCCTCGGCGCACAAGCTTACAGCCTCTTTTGTCGTCCTTCTTTGTTGTTGTGTCGCTTTCTTTTAGTTTCCGCTTGCGCTCGCTTTCGCTGGACCTCCTCCAGCCTTGTTGCATCCTACTGACGCCCGAGTCCAGGAGAGTCATACGGGGAGGACGACCATAGTCACTCTCCCATGATGAACCCCCATCAAATGAACAATCGGTCCCCGTCACCGGGTCGGCCATTGAATGCCTACCAGCTCTCAGATGTTTCGTACGGGCCACAGGAGCGTCTTCATATGCCCTCGAGTGATTTGCTGGCTGAGCAACCAACGGTGAGCATCCCGGATGGAGACGTGTCATGGTGTCCTTTCTGACCAACTTGGGTAAACAGTATTCAGTGGAGAGACTGCCAAACTCTTACGGTCATAACGAGGCCTACGAACAGCGCCACCCGCAGCAGGCCTACCCCGGATATGAGTATTCGGTGGATCCCGAGGCCCATCACGACGCCTACTATACGCAACCTTACCAACCTACAGCCACGCCACATGATGATTATGACTTAGGACAATACCCCGAACACCAGCACCAGCACTCCTATAGTGATGATCGCATTCCCATGCTACAACAGGATAATCCATTCGGACCTGATCCCTACAGTGATGAATACCAGGTGGAAGAGCCAGCTGACGGCCACACCCCCAGCCCGGCACCCCTCCGACGATGGAAGACGGTCAAAGAAGTGCAACTGTTCAATGGTAATCTCGTGTTGGATTGTCCGATCGCGCCCAAGCTTCTGAGCCAGGTTCCCCACGCTGAGCCTCCGGGCCGTGACGAGTTCACACATATGCGTTATTCCGCTGCAACATGCGACCCCAACGACTTCTTTGAGGAGCGCTTCACCTTGCGCCAGAAACTGTTCGCTAAGCCCCGGCATACCGAATTGTTCATTGTGGTAACGATGTACAACGAAGATGACTTCCTTTTCGCACGGACATTGATTGGTGTATTCAAGAACATTGAGCATATGTGCTCGAGGACGCATAGCAAGACATGGGGCAAGGACGCATGGAAGAAGATCGTGGTTTGTGTGATTAGCGATGGTCGTGCCAAAATCAACCCACGAACCCGTGCAGTGTTAGCCGCCCTCGGAGTCTACCAAGACGGAATTGCCAAGCAACAAGTCAATGGCAAAGATGTGACAGCACACATCTACGAATACACCACTCAAATAGCTCTCGAGCTGAAGGGAACCCAAGTTCAAATCAAAGGACGCTCAGCAGTTCCCGTGCAGATGATTTTCTGTCTGAAGGAAAAGAACCAGAAGAAGATCAACTCCCACCGCTGGTTCTTCCAGGCATTTGGCCGAGTTTTAGACCCCAATATTTGCGTCCTTCTTGATGCGGGAACGAAACCTGGAAAGGACTCCATCTATCGTCTCTGGAAGGCATTCGATGTCGAGCCGATGTGTGGAGGGGCTTGTGGTGAAATCAAAGCCATGCTGTCGCATGGAAAGAAACTGCTCAATCCCCTGGTTGCCGGTCAGAATTTCGAGTACAAACTGAGCAATATCCTCGATAAACCCATGGAATCCGCGTTCGGGTTCATTAGTGTGCTTCCTGGTGCATTTTCGGCGTACCGATATGTCGCATTGCAGAATGATAAGAACGGCCAAGGTCCATTGGAGCGGTATTTCCTGGGTGAAAAGATGCATGGTGCCAATGCCGGTATTTTCGCCGCCAATATGTACCTGGCTGAGGATCGTATTCTGTGTTTCGAAATTGTCACTAAGCGTAATTGTCGCTGGCTCCTGCATTATGTGAAGTCTTCGTCTGGCGAGACTGATGTTCCGGATCGGATGGCCGAGTTCATTCTTCAGCGCCGTCGGTGGCTGAACGGCAGTTTCTTCGCCGCGGTGTATGCGATCGCCCATTTCTACCAGATCTGGAGAAGCGACCATTCGGCTATTCGGAAATTCATGTTACTCATCGAGTTTATCTATCAAACCATCAACATGCTGTTCGCTTGGTTTGGCATCGTAAGCACGACCCTATCTACCGCCGGCAACGGCCACACTGACTCTTCCTGCAGGGCAACTTCTTTTTGGTTTTCCACATTCTCACGACATATCTCGGTCAGAAGGACCTCCTTGGCACCACTGGTAGAGTGCTTGGGGTGGTTTTCGAATGGCTGTATCTTGCAACACTGGTAACGTGCTTCGTCTTAGCCTTGGGTAATCGGCCGGGTGGGTCCAACAAGTTCTACATGACCATGGTCTATTTCTGGATTGGTATCATGATTTACCTGGCGTTTGCTTGCATTTTCGTCACGGTGAGATCGATCCAAACGGAGGTGCAGCAGAATGATTTTACCTTCACGGATCTGTTCACCAACTCCACATTCTTCACGATCATTGTGTCCTTGGGCTCCACGTATGTCATGTGGTTTGTGGC
The DNA here is from genome assembly GCF_009193645.1 of Aspergillus pseudonomiae. Classification (NCBI taxonomy): domain Eukaryota; kingdom Fungi; phylum Ascomycota; class Eurotiomycetes; order Eurotiales; family Aspergillaceae; genus Aspergillus; species Aspergillus pseudonomiae. Next base: position 46,995 of record NW_022476123.1, read on the forward strand.
ATCGATCATCTTTTTTGATCCCTGGCATATGTTCACCTGCGTAAGTCCTCTTAATCTAACTCTCATTTTCATCGTTCTAACCCGGGGCAGTTCATCCAATATATCTTGCTCACTCCGACGTATATCAACGTGTTGAACATTTACGCGTTTTGCAATACTCACGATATCACATGGGGTACAAAGGGTGACGACAAGGCGGAAAAGCTGCCCTCCGCGAACCTGAAGCCGGGCGGCAAGGTGGACGTCGACATTCCGCAAGATGATGGCGATCTGAATGCCCAGTACGACTCAGAGTTGGCCAAGTTTGCTGAGAAGCCGCCCAAGGAAGTACAGGTTGTCTCGGAAGAAGAACGGCAGGCCGATTACTACAAGGGATTCCGAAGTGCGGTCGTGCTGGCATGGGTATTTTGCAACTTTGCTCTGGGGGCCGTCGTGCTCAGCGCAGCTGGCTTGGACCGCTTCGACGAGAACGAAAAGACCAATGAAGGCTCGAACCAACGATCCCAGATCTACATGGCAGTCGTCCTCTGGAGTGTTGCCGGATTGTCTATCTTCAAGTTTATCGGAGCAATGTGGTATTTGGTTGTACGAATGGTATGTGCATCCTTGATCAATGCTTCTGATCCTTAACTGACGAATTTTCTTTGTTTCTAGTTCCGCGGTGCTTAATGATGGTCAATGTTTCCCTATGCGAATGATGTTTTTTTTTTTTCGGGGTACCACTGCAGGCTCATGTGGTACTATAAATGACGATGATGTCTCATGATGCCACTTTATGGCCCAGATACCCTCGTGGCTATATGATATTGATGGATTTTATCTACAGCGGGCCTTTGTATGTCACTAATGAGGACATAATGTATGATGTAGATACGAAGACTTATTATTTACCAAAATGTAAACTATAGATTGGAAGATGACGACCCACTTTGCTCCAAGGGCCCAATTGATTGGGAGATCTGCAAATAACCATGACATTCGTACCTCCATGATCGATAAGATTCTTCATGACGCCATCCAACCTAAAGGTTGTGAGATTCTCTTCAAATCCCGATGCCTTGTCGAAGCCCGGCCCTCAAGGTACATAGTAATATCTTGGGTCATGCCCGGAAGGTCCTCACTCGAGCATCCCGCGATTGACAGTGGGCCCTAACATTAAAAGGTCACTCAAAGATAAGAGTCAGTCGCGGGTTTCTTCATCTCATGCACCTACTACTGTAGATCACCATGCTTGTATCCCACACTAAACCCGACCTGAACTATTCGGAGCGGGAATCGAATAGTGACACGGAGACATTATGGAGTGCCGTGTCAGAGCAAAAGACTCGAAGAAAGTTAGTACCAACCGACTTCTTCCTTGGAGATACGGCGATTGTTAACTCCTTGTAGGATTGACCTTTCAGTCCTCCCCCTCTTGTTGCTGGGGATGACGGTATTCCAACTGGACCGCATGAACATCGCCAGTGCCTTGACCGGCGGCTTCGGCAAGGATATACACATCGACCAGAGCACCGTCAATCTAGGAAACCAGCTGATGTTTCTGGGTATTATTGTGCTGGAGATCCCGTCTAATCTCGTACTTCAGAAGGTAGGTCGTCCATTGCTGTTGACAACCAACATCATGATATGCGCTGTCCTCCCGCATTTATACACTATCATGACCACAAAAACTAATCAACACCCTGATTAAACACACAGCTCGGCCCCGACAAATGGATCCCCGCGCAGGTCCTCGCATTCGGCACCATGGCCACCTTCCAAGTATTCCTGCACAATCGAACCGGCTTCCTAGTCGTGCGGAGTCTGCTCGGGCTCGCCGAAGCAGGATACATCCCGGCCTCCCTATACACACTCTCAAAATGGTACGCCAAAGCCGAGCTAGCGAAACGAGTCGGCATCTTCTTCTTCGGGATGTTCGGCGGAAACGCCATCTCGCCTCTTATCGGGGCGGCGATACTGAAACTCGACGGGAAATATGGCTTGAAAGGGTGGCAGTGGATCTTTCTGAGTATGTCCGTCCTTTCAATACCAACGGCTAGCCCTAAGCTAATATCCACATACAGTCGAGGGCATCTTCACCATAACCACGGCAATCCTCATCCTGCTACTCCTCCCCCAAAGCCCGTCAAACCCAAGACCGTATCTCCTAAATCGTGGTGTGATCGCCTTCTCTCCCGAAGACAGAGAGGTCCTACTCACTCGAAGCTCCCGAAGAGAAGAAGGAGAAGGAGAATGTGAAAGTGAAAGTGAAAGAGAAATTGCAGACTCCTCCAAACTGGGCCTCACCCCAGCATCTCACATCAAAAAAGCCCTCCTCAACTACCGCCGCTGGCCCCATTTCCTGCTCGCTCCCTGCGTCTTCTCAACCTGGAGTCCATTGACAACCTACACCCCGACAATCATGATGTACGTCCTTCCCACCATTCTTCTACCCACAACACCCAACACAACAGAACTCCCAAAAAAGAAATCCAACACAAAAGAAACACCACACAGCACCCTAACAAAGCGCAAACGTAAAAAGGACCCTAGGCTTCACGCGCCTGCAATCCAACGCCCTTACCGCAATCGGCGCCACCCTAGCCCTCCCCCTCGTCTTCCTCTTCGCCTACATCAGCGACCGCACCGCCAGACGCGGCCTCACCGTCATCGCCGCCGTGACATGCTACCTGATCGTGCTGATCGTGTGTCGGTGTCTTCTGCCCCGTGCAGAGGGGAAATGGACTCGATTCGGCATCTGGACGGTGATTAATGCCTTCGCGGTGTGTTATCATCCGGTGCATAATACGTGGTTGCAGCTGAATTGTGGCTGTGCGGGGGAGAGGAGTATTGCTATTGCGTGAGTTTCTTTTCTTTCTCATTGTGGTGTAGGTTGGGGGGAGTTAGGGCTAACTGGTTGTGTTGTTAGGATGTGTAAGTGTTCTGGTGGTTTTGTTGGGTGGTTGTTGGTGGTGGGATAGGAGCTAATGGAGATGTATTTGTCTAGGGGTTATGGCGTCGAATGCAGGCTTGATGGGTGGGTCGCAGATCTTTCAGGGGAGGGATTCGCCCTTGTAAGTTCTTTTCTTTTTGTTTCTTTGTTTCTTTGTAGATGTGGGACTGGTGCTTACGGCTGGTTTGTAGGTATCTTACTGGACTGGTCGTTATGATTGCGTTGGTGGCTGGGGCGTTGGTGTTGGCGGTTGTGCAGGAGGTTATTTATCTCTGGTTAAATTCTAGGGCGAGGAGGATGGGGAAGGCGGAGGTTTATGTTTCATGATTTTGCATATACTATAGGATCTGGGTATGGAGTTGGATTGGTAAAAGCGGGAGTTGATGGCGTTGGCTTCTTCAGGGCTGGTCTTGGACATAGGTCTTGTGTAGAAGACATATAGATTTTTTTTTAATTTAGATTGATAGATTATCGCTTGAGCTGGCTAATTCTAGAGTTCAAGTTCAAGTGCCTGTCGGTCCCATTCCTACTCACCACATCAAATGCCGGGGTTAGCTTAACGAGTTCCTTTCCCGGAGGATCTTGATAGCATCCTCCTTCAGTTTGAACTTCTGGATCTTTCCGCTGGCGGTCTTGGGGAAGATGGTCGAGTGCTTCAGAGTGAAAACATACTTCGGGACTGTAAAGAGAGGACGTCAGTTCTATGTGATGGTAAATGGAAGTACTCTGAGTCTTACCTAGATGATTGCTCAACCGCTCCCTAACCCACTCCCGGATATTCTCTTCAGTCAAAGGCGCAGCCTCGTCCTGATGTTCCTTGGGAATGATGAAAGCAGCTACGACCTCTCCGTATTTCTCATCGGGCACACCGACAACCGACACATCCAGCACGCCAGGATACGTCAATAGACAGTTCTCGATCTCGAGCGGGTGGATGTTCTCTCCGCCCCGGATAATGAGGTCCTTGATTCGGCCCGTAATCGACACATACCCGTCGGGGGATATGACAGCTTCGTCGCCGGACTATGCTCAGTGTTAGCTAGCGGGAAATCTATGTGATGGGTTCTGTGGGTGTGAGTAGTATAACACATACATGCATCCAGACCTTCCCCTGTTCATCCGCGATCATCGACTCCGCGGTGCGCTGCGGGTCGCCCCAGTACCCTTTCATCAAGAGGTATCCGCTCACCGCCAGTTCACCAGGCACACCGACGGGGACGATCTGGCTCCGATCGGCGGGGTTCACGATTTTCGCTTCGACATGCGGCATGAGTCTGCCGACGGTGTTGATGCGCTTGTCGATCGGGTCGTCGGTGGTCGTCATGACTGAGACGGGGCTGGTTTCTGTCATGCCGTAGCAGATGGTCAACTCCGTTAGGTTTAGGACCTTGTGGAGTCTCTGCATGAGGGCAGCGGGCACGCTGCTTCCGGCTGCGATGCCTGTTCGCAGATGGCCGAATCCTTCGTTTGGTATCTCGCCGTCGTCGATCAGGGTCAGTTCTTCGATGAACATTGTTGGGACGCCATACAGCGCGGTGCATCTCTCCTCTTGGACGGCCGTCAGCGCTGCCCTGGCATTGAATGACTCGGTGGGGAATACGACGGCCGCGCCGTGCGTGGCCGTGGCCATGTAGCCTAGCACGGAGCCGAAGCAATGAAACAGCGGTGGAGGACAGCAGACGATGTCCTCCGGGGTAAGGCGCATGCGGTCGCCGATCTGGGAGCCGTTGTTGAGAACCGAACGGTGGGTCAGACAGGCGGCTTTGGGCATGGCAGTGGTGCCGGATGTGAATTGGATGTTCACCACGTCATGGGGCGATAGATCTCGGTGCGGCAATGCGGCTTCATCTGCCTTTGCGCTGGATATCACCGATGAATATTTCGTCAGGGATTTGTACTCGGAGATGTCCACCCGGCCGGAGGAGTTATCGACCATGATGATATGCTTCAGGGATGGGACGAGTGCGGACTCCAGTTTTGGTTTGTGGAGGTCTTGGACCAGGTGTTGTAAGATGGGGATGTTGCTTCGGGGCTCTTTTCGCGGCAGATTAGATTCGGTGCTAATGATCATATGGGTGGCCTCGAGGTGGTTTAATGCCGAGACCACCTGAGTTGCGTTGAACGATGGGTTGATTGGGACCTGGAAAGCGTGGTGAGAATTTCGTCACGCAAAGCATTTGCAACGGAGACTCACGAGGATGGCTCCGAGCTTAAACAACGCATAAGTTGCCTGCGGCACAACGGTCGTAAGCTATCTTGGGTAATGATACGGAGCGTCATGGGCGCCGGAGATGGGACTTATAGCATACAATGGAGAACTCCATGGAATTTCCCAGCATCACTCCCACACGGTCGCCTGTGCGCACACCTACAGACTCCAGGCCCCGTGCCAGGGCATTGCTTTTCGCATCGAGACCGGCATAAGTTACGCGGTCATTTTGATGCTTGCAAATGACACTGATCGTGAGTTAGCTTCTATTTCACAGCAATATGGTCGGGGGACGAATCGGGAAACTGACGCTGTTCGGTCACCATATGAGCTCACAATTTGAGCGAAATGCTCCCCAATGGTGGTTTCTAGCAATGGAGGCTTATGGTAAGCGCAAGTAACATTAGCCTCATGCGATCTAGACATTCAACACGTAGTACAAGGGTACCTCTAGCGGTCCACGAGCATAGCTCTGTGTCAACAAACCTCGCCGCCACGGGGGCAGTGCTTGCAAGGTCTTCGACAAGTGCCTGGCGCTCCGAGGCGTCCCTCGAGACACAGCACTCGGGCGACAGGCGAATGGGACACACTTTTTGAGAACAATCATCGCAGCCACATCACTTGTGGTACTGGAGGGCAGTCGTTGGCGTCGTTGGTTGTGTATAGGTAGCGGGTACCCCAGCTACCCCTTGCCTACCGGTTGCAGTAAATGATCACCAAATAGTTTCGATTAGGGCCAATTGTGTATGTCTGTACCGTCGCGGAAATGTGATTGCTGGTCAGAAAGGATCGCACCGATCGACAGGTTCCCAGGGAGCTCTTATAAGGTGCAGAGAGAAAGAAAGGATGAAGAAAAGGTGGTGGCGGACGTTCAGCTCTTCCCCTCACATTAAGTCAATCATGCAGGCTCCCTTATGCGGGGTTCGGCTCCATCATCGTGACCGCGGATTGCCGAGATTCGTTGGATTTGACTAATAGCGTACCTGACCTGCCCACGTAGCTTCTTCGAATGCTGCGGTAGATCTACACTAAATTTATTAGACAGGGTCTTGTTTCAAATGGTCTGGCCAGTTGAGACTCGGGGTCCTGGTGGAGTGGCCACCTTCCTATTCTCCCTGTTTCATCATCATTGTCACCAACGGCAGTGCTGCGCACCACGTATACCTTTCTTTCTTGATCTTCCGTATTCTATGAGATTTACTTCACTATTATCCCTATGATACTACTATTAGCTAGTGACGTCTTCGACGATCGGAGCGACTTGTAATGTCGTGACGAAAAAGGCGGTTAGGGTTGAGCACGACCGGGGTTAAGGTATATATCTCGGTGACCATACCAGAGTCGCTCAATCCCCATGCCAGTCAGAGTTCCCCGGGGTATCACACTGAGTCGAGAGAATAACTTAATTTCGCCATACAAGTTATGTAATTATCTTGGTGCGCCCTGGAAAGTAGAAAACGAATTCAATTCATGCGTTGACCACCGGCGGCGGAACAGGAAGCCAAGACACATAATCAATTCATCATCATTAAACACCCACCCATGAGTACCTGGGAAAAGATTTAACTCGGGGGAGGTTCCCTGTATGAAGAGTCATTTTCACGACAGCCTGCTGTGTACAGTCTTACGTCTATTTGGTCAGTCAAGGATCATTCTCAAGCATTCAATACTCTGTAGCCCCTTGCTATTGGGACCTCATGCAAGTCACTATGCAGTGCGGAGGGTATGTACAACCCCATCATTCTACTGACAGTCTGCCAATCATGAGTAAGTGGTCTGGACAACCAATGATATAAGCGAAAAGTGTGTTAATTAGGATGTTAGCTTGAGGGGCCGTTTGTTAGCTGCCGTACTAACGTCGGCTTCAGCCTTGCGGCACAGTGACACTGCATGGCTAGCAGGTTGGGCTATACCCAACCGAGCATGATAGCGGCAGCTCACCTCTGCTTAGGTTCAACGAACACAAGGCTGTGCAGTTAGTGACATATAATTATAACTCGCTCGTTGTCACACCTTTCTCTAGCTCAGGCACTAGCAGGGGAGACAGTCCGCTCACACATAGTGTGCATCGAGGCACCTCCTACATTAAAGGGGTATATGTAGGATACATGGTACGCTACAAGATGGAGTGTTTTCTTTTCTTTTTGTTTCGGTTGTGTTTTCTTCTCCGTAAAAGCGGGTATACAGCCCAGAAATCGCTGCCGGAGACGGATTATTCTTCCGAACAGATAAGATGAACTCTCTTGGAACCCCTGCCCTGTTGGCTCTCTTGGCTGCCTTTAGCATTGTTCAGGGGGCCAACTTAGCACTGGGTCAGCATTCCCAAGCCTTGGAATTCCCACAGGCCCGACGGCTTACTGCAGCCAGTCTGCCCCCCAGTCTCAGAGTACGAGAGATCGAAACATTCGCTCTGAAGAGAGAAGCAAGTTTCGACTTTATCCACGAAACTCCGGAAGATGGCACGGAATATGTCTTCGCTACTACTCTCAACGTGGCATCTCAACACCCGATCCTTGCCCTCGAGGCTTTAGATGCCGACATAAATGATATGTCATGCTCGGAGTCAAAGATCCAGCTGTCCATCGGCTCGTCTACTCGGACGGAAGCCCTAAAACAGGAACTTGAGGCGGTATCGGATTTTGTAGTTGTCACCTCCCATGAAGGTTGTGACTCGGAAGGGGAACGGTCCATCCATCGGTAAGTGTCTGAGTGCGGAGCCGAGACCGAGTCCATCTCATACTGTATATAGTGTGACGAAGACAACTGTCGATCTTGCTCGTCAAGTATTCACCCTGGAGAAAGTCAAAAGCGATTGGCACGATGCAAGTCATTCCACGAGCGTGTCTTTCTCCCACAGGCATCGATCAAGGATCCAGAAACGTACATATACCTTGCATCAGAAACGACAGCAGGATTCAACGGGTGCGCCGACAACCACAAAGGTGGTAGGGGAAGGTTCTGCACCTTCCATCTCTTTTCCAGCGGCTCCCACTGCAACAACGGGACTGCCTTCGACTGCGACAAAATCGCTCGACAAGCACTATATCGACCAGAAGATATTTCCGCCAGATACTCCTGCCGCTGACATGTTCATGTAGGCCTCAAAGACACAACCTTGAGTTAGATTCACGATGCTAACGACCCTAGACCGCAAGGCGTGACAGTGACCTGCAAAAACTGTACGCTCCAGGGTGATATCGAGATAACCCGAGGCTCGTTCAACATCTCTGGGAACACGATTAAGGACACCATCGCCTTTTTTGATGACGGTGCACTTGAAATCATATCAAATGGCCTCTACGCGCAGATTGAACTTGGTCTTGACCTTTCATTGAGTCAATCTTTGGCTTCCCTCAACATATCTCTCCCTACGATTCCTCTCACCCCATTTGAGGTAGGCATCCGGGCACAAGGTGATATCATGCTTTAGTATGACGATATTGACAACCTTAGATACCAGGAGTTGTAGCTTTCGGGCCGCTGATCCAACCAGATCTCTCACTTAGCGTTAATATGGTCGAGAAGATAGGGTTCTCTTATGGCTTCAATCTTTCGGTACTGTTTCTTAGTCGGGAGATTTGCTCCATGGATGCTAATTCATGTAGGTGCCCGACAACTCGAATATTAAAATCAACATGAGTGAGCCTGGAAACTCCTCTATCTCGGGTTTGTACGTTGTCCACAACAGTGCACGCATGTTGAATGGCCAGCTAACAGGGCGTAGTGATAAAACAAAGGTCCACGCGCTGGAATTTGAATCTACGTCTGCACTGGCGTCCCTGATTTTTAGTGTTACCTTTACACCGCAGATCCTGCTCGGAGTCAGCACGGCAAAGGGCTTGGTGTCCGGCGGCGTTGGAGCATTCGTCAACTTGCCAAAAGTATCTGTGAATGCGACTCAACTGAGTCATGTCAGTGAAAAGTGTGAGCCCGTCAATGGTAAAGCGAACGAAGGGGGCAGCTTGACGTCTGTCCTGGATGATGTCTACGACAGCCTGACGCATATAGCCCCTTCGGTGGACATCAACATGGGCGTCCTGGCCAACATGGAGGTCGACATCGCCGATTTCAGTGAAAGGGTCGGAGTAGAAGCTGTCCTGGCATCAACCTCCTATCCTTTACCCACCGCGTGTTTGAAGTATGATGCGAAGAGCCACACATATGGTACTCCGTCACGGACGCCAAGCGCAACCGCAACATCGGGGTCAGTTAAAGGAGCCGATGACAGGTCGTCAGATTCAGATAAACAGTCTGGTGCCGCGAGATTGGTAGAGAATCTTGGTCTGCTACCACTCAGTATTTTGGCGGCTTCACTGATTGCGGTTGGGTATTGGAATTAGGGATGGTGAAGATGGGATGAAGAACGTGTGCACTATATGGAAAACATGTAGATACTAGTGTCATGGAATCGAAGCCAAGTGATAAAGAGACGTGTATGCAAACCATGCAAACCATACAAACCCTAGGTTTTTAAGGTTTAAACAGAAGCAGCAGGGTCTTTACCAGTGTGGCTACTGTGACCTGGAGGGGTCGATCGCTCCCTATCCAAGGATAGATCTATGCAGGTTGTGGGGGAAGGAATGCACTGCCATTGGTGTCCTCAGGGGGCATTGTTCGTATTGCCAGAAGAAAAAGAAGAAGAAACGCACAGCCACAGGACATGTGATGTCGCATTGCAAACGCGGGAGAGTCGTCGGGCACCCAATCGAGTCTAGCGCTGAGTCGGGATCCCAAAGAGGAAAGGTGGCGTTGGGATTCACGGGGTTCTTCCATCCTCAAGCATTCAGGCATCTCTTTCTACATCTATTCTCCTCCCCCTCAAGTGAACGCTTGGTGTTCCTTAGTCATTAAAAAAAAATAACTCCTCAGCACGACGTTGGACAGTCTGTTTTCTCGCTTTCTGAAAGCGCAGCGACCTCCTCGTCTCCGGGTGAATCCTTTGAACTTAGCCGCCTGAAAAAGCCCTCATTACAATACCCTATCAGGAAAGGCTTCATCGGGTTCGACCCTGGCTGTATTATCCATCATTCATCATTTCTCCCCATTGGAACACGAGTCGCTCCTTGATCATGTCTGCCGACCAATTGCTTTTCTCAATGGGTCATTCATCCCAGGGTGATGAATTCTTTGATTTTGACAACTTCTTTGATATCCCCTCGGGTTATGTCGACAGTAACCCGACCTCGGTCAACTCAATCTCCCCCAAGGACTTGGACCTGACCTACAACGACCTAGACGGGTCAAATTGGGATTCAGGACTCGACCTGTGTACTCAATTTCCATTCACCGACTTTGTCAACCACGAACCATCATTCCAGGAATACTACGGAGGCGCTGCGAATGCCGAGCCTGTGGTAGATCCCAATGATATCCTTCAACTTCCGTCAACTTCACCAAGTGAAGTCTTCGTTGGATCCGGTTTTGACAGTGCCTGGCTGCCAGGTGCACACGGTTATGATGACCATTGCTATTCGACCATCCGGCATATGGTAGAGTCGCAAGCGGCGGTTGACCCGAGCTGTTCATCCAAGAAAGAAAAGCGTCGAGAAGCAGCCATAGCCTTACATCTACAGCGCTTGCAAGATGCCCCGCTTCCCGAGATGGATATGTCTTCGGATTCAAATACCAGCTTCCCATCGCCTCCGTGGAGTGTTTCCCATGATGCTCCATGCGCCAGCCCTGCGACTACTTCATTATCCGATTCAACCGGCAAGTCGCCAACGCCTCCCTCCGCCGACGCAACGCCTGGCGGGATTGAACTGGTCTTGGATCTTAACATGAACACGCCGGCCAATCTACCGAGGAAGCAGAAACCTCGATCACGGGCTCAAAAAGAGAATTACATCAAAGTTCGAAAACATGGTGCCTGTGAAAAACATCGAAAACAGCATAAGAGGGTAAGTCAACCGACAATTTATCTAGGTGAGCAAGGTATATTGATACGGATATAGTGCAATTGCCTTGACATCAAGGGCGTTCATCTCAATGTCAACAGCATCGCTCTTTCTCCTACTTCCGCGGTGCTTGACTCGACTAGACAGATTAATCTGTCTCACGCACGGCCACGCCATGTTTCACTACCTAAACAGACACCGCCCGGTGTCCTTCCCCCGAATGTGGAAGCTCCAAAGACCGTGCTTTGGAAGCACAGGGAGAGAGATGTTCGTTCCTCCCCACAGGACAATTTCTCGGTCACTGCGCCTTCACCATTGGATGTGTACCATGGAAGGCGCTCACCGGTTTCGCTGTCAAAGCCTGTGGAGGGCGCAAACACGGGACAACCCAGACCACAGGTGTCCCAGTCTTACAGGTCGACCACTCCTTGGCGTGGTGTCGACCAGACTCCTTCAGTTCCTGGCCGCCTGATGTCGCCAAAGCAGAAGCTGCTTGTAACGACCTCGAAGCAACCATCTGTCCTGGAACGGGAGAGCTGTCCCAGATCTACCGTCAATCGCGTGCCAAGCGCTTTGCCTCAGACTATTACTTGGCGTCTCAGCCCTGTTACAAAGACAGAGAAGGAAGGTTCACTTTGCATCGAGTCTACAAGGGCGAAGATGAACTCCCCGTCACTTCAATCTGTATCTACCAATCGCTCGTCGACTGGTGGAAGCCAAGCATTGCGTATTGCGCAGACTATTTCTACTGTCGCAAGCCAACAAGCATCGGCCGGACAATACTGTACCGCGCTCGGCAAGTCTGCTACCACAGCAATTTTCAACACTGGCCTCGCATTTGCCGGCTTTTGGCAAACTATGGGATCGGTTGTTTCATCGGCCGGGGGCATATTTGGCAGTCTCGCAGTCTTTGCTTCCAAGCAACATTGGTTTGCTAGGAAGGGACTGGGGTTAATTTAACCTCGAGCCTGTCTGAGCATTTGTTCATGCTGAAGCTTCTGTCCTTTGCTTGTTCGGTTGTGGGAAAAGATACCTCGTGGTCGTTTTTGGTTTGTTGCTACGTTTTTTAGCGGGGTTCTTTGGACATATTTTCATGGATAGTCGATGGGTCTTTAACGGTTGGCTAGAGTTAGAGAAATAAATAAATAATTTTTTTTTTACCTACTTCTTCCGATTCCATCTCTATAGTCCAGGGCAGGTTCCTGTAAACAACGAAATAGCGCCCATGCTTTGCCGTTCCCCACCTGAGCCAAACTACCCCACGGCCCGTGGAGTTTTAGGGTTAGGAGAGAGTCCACATCAGGGACGCCTTCTTGTAGAATGTCACTCTAACCCCTGATACCCATCTAGGCATATCCACTTGTCTTCACAATGACACCCAAAGCCACCCCTTTAGACTTCCACTTCCACTTCACGACAGTGACCGGTTACTTCCTCCAAGATGACCCAAGCACCGACCCCGACAACTTCGACTACGTAAGTTCCATGCCACCGCACCTACCTCACCCCCTATAAACCAAAAACAAGCACTCACAATGAAAACAGGTCACATCCAATTTCGGACTCATACCTCGGAGCTACGACTCTGACCCTGAGTTCGACCCAGAGGGCCGCAAGACCCAATGGGAGCGGTTCGAGTACCACCTCAACAAGCTAAACCGGGACAGCAGTCCTGAGACGCAGTTCAAGCTGCTCTTCCTGGGTCGACATGGCGAGGGGGTGCATAATGTCGCCGAGAGGCGATATGGCACTGAGCTTTGGGATGTATGTATCTCGCCTTGCACTATCTCGCCTTGCACTATCTCTCTCTCTCTCTCTCTCTCTCGTTCCTGCAGGACTCCACCCAGGCCTGGTTCATTGCAACACAATAACATTGCCATATCTTCAACACTACTAACACTGCCAATCAACATTAAAAGTGCTACTGGTCGCTCCAAAACGGCGACGAAACCGGCACCTGGGTCGACGCCCGTCTGACGCCTCTAGGAATCTCACAAGCCGAAACAGCCAACCAGGCGTGGCGAACGCAACTCAAGACTAAAATCCCCTCCCCACAGGCCTACTACGTGAGTCCCCTGAACCGGTGTCTCGCGACCGCCAGCATCACCTTCAAGGACCTAGGTCTACCGCATACGGAGCCCTTCCGGCCGGTCATCAAAGAGGTGAGTGTGTGTGTGTGTGTGTGTGTGTTCAGCATTTCACCCTCCGCTGTGATTAATCTTTTGAGCTACTCTGGCACAAAAGCCGCGCTGGATATGATATGATATATACTACGTTCCACGCCAGGATGAGATTGATTGATTGATTGATTGATTGACTAATGAGGGACCTGACCAGCTTCTTCGCGAAACAATCGGCCTCCACACCTGCGACAGCCGGTCTAGTAAGACGGCTATCGCGCAGGAATACCCGCTGTACCGGTTCGAGGAAGACTTCGCGGAGGAAGATCCGCTGTATGACCCCGAGCTGCGCGAGTCGGACTCTGCGCGCGATGTCCGGCTCCGCGAGCTCTTGCTCGATGTGTTTGCGCATGATGCGAGCACGGTTGTTTCGTTGACGGCGCATTCGGGGGCGATTACGAGTGTGTTGGCGGTGGTGGGGCATCGGCGCTTTCCATTGATGACTGGCGCGGTTATTCCTGTGCTGGTTAGGGCGGACAGGGTGGAGGGTCCGAGTCCCCCTGTAAAGGTTGAACCGCCGACGAGGGCGCCTGTTTGTCCTGGGGGTCGCGTGTAGGGCTTGGTTGTGGGGGTGGGGGGGCCAGGGGATAGACAGATCTATTGAAGTAATAGGATATGGTTGATGAGAGAGCATGTAGATATGTGTTGTATATTTCAATATTGTACATGTGTTGAGCTCTGTCCACTACAGGCTCCTTGAGATGTTGGCTCCGCGTCATCCATCACGAATAATCTGAGCAGGCTGGGCCAAGAGAACAACCCAAAGAGACGAGGAGATGGGGAAACCGCGTTGAGATCCAAAGAAATGCCGCAAATAGAAAGAATAATGAACATGCGCTGAGTTACCCGCCAGGTGGAGTGCTAACGGTCTAGAATAATACAAGAGACAAACGCCGAAGAAAACCCATCATTTGCCGAGACAAGGCCGGAGATAAACGTCGGGAGAAAAAAGCTTACCAGCTGTAGTACTGGTTCTGAGCAGTGATCTTCCGGTCAGGCAGCTGTGTCCAGAGCTGAGTCTTGCGCTTGCGTTGCGACACAGCCTCACGGTCCTTCCACTCCCGGATCCGTGTCTTCTCCTCCTTCAGGACGACCGACAGAGATGTGTACGGCGGGCGGAGGAGGTTGATCTGGCCTCTGGCACGGTGATCGTAATCCACGCCATATGGACCGCGGTTGACCCACGCCTGCTCGATGTAGATGGAGGTCGGGTCGGTGATAGTCTTACGCTCGCCGGACTTCAGAGTGATCGTGATGGGCTTGCGGATGGTCGCCTCGGCGGCACCAAGACCCATGCCGGAGCGGACGACGGCAACGTTCTTCGCATGCTTGAGGTGCTCAAGAACATCCTTGGCAGCCTTCTTCTTGCTGAAACGCATTTGTAGCATGGCTTCGTCAATGTTCTTTCCGGCGATCTGGCGGGCCAGGGGACCAAGCTTCTTGACGGAAGTCTTGAACCAGTGCGACTTGGAGACCGATTCGCGCTCCGTGCGCATGATCTGTTCGGGCTTTGACAGACGTCCTCGACGGCGAACCTCCCGGACGACCATCTTACGCTCCCAACGAATACGTGCCTCGGGACGAGGATCTAACACCATCTGCATATTGTCTCGGTTCCGGTGTTCCACGCTAGTCTGAACCTCTTCTCCCTCGGCAGGTTCAGCCTCCTGTTTACGGGCAGCCGGTGTGCGACCAGATGCAATCAGCTTGGGGGTTGCCTCGTCCTCCGCAAAAATCGAGTCCGCACTCAGGCTACCCTCTCGCTTCTGGGGGGCTGTCCTCCGGTGGACGGTGGGCTTTGCGTCGGACTTCCCGCCGAAGAAGAAGTTCTTGATGGACGAAAAGGCGCCCGACTTCGATTGAGGTTCTTTGTTTCCATTGTCACCATTTTCTTGGGCACGGCGAGGGACAGTATAGGTCAAGGTGCGGCGAGGGATGTAGGTGATGCCGGTCCGGGCTGGAAATTCGGATCGATGAGAACTCGCCATTGACGGGATGGAACCATCTGAAAAGAGCCATTGGATGACTTACCTGACCGAGCGAGATGCCCGTAAGGGTTGAGAGTACCAAGAGTGGCCATGGTGACGGACAACCAGCAAGACAGATGGGCTGGTTGGGGGACGTGACTTCGGAGACCCGATGGAAAAAAGTGTCGAGAGACGCAAATTGCTTGGCTGCGGCCGAGGTTCTTACGGTCCGCCGTAGACTCTCAGGTGCCTTTCGGGGGGAAGTTGTCAAGCCACAGCTTTTCGGGTGAGCCACACATGACGGCTCCGACGTTAAGCCGTCTTCCGAGGACAGGCTCTCATGTGGCTTCTGGAGGTCCATGCATCGCCATGAGGGTTTCCACCAATCAGGCAGCACGCTCTCCTGTATCATTACCTCATACTCCGACAAGGATGTCGTTCTTGGGAGCAGCGAGCTAAACCCCTTTCAGAGCAGCCCTATTCCCATAGTAACAAAAAATAACAATCCTTTACCTTTTTCTTTACCTCTCCGTCTGTACATACAGTAGTGTCTTTCCAGCAATCTGCAGCCATGCATGTACTATGACTCTGAGATCGTGATACATGTCTCCCTTGAGCGATTTTCTTGTGGTGAATCTGATTTAGTAATTTTGCTTGAATTTATTTAACCTACTAAGATTTGTGTCTGGTCGATTTCTACTAGTCTCGTGTTCTAGTCCCGTTACACCGTCATCAGTTCGATCGACAAGAGTCTCGCTAGGGGCCAAGTTACAGATCACTGCAGACAATCAACCCCATCGTCCGATTGGAGGCACGGCGGTTTTCTTTCGTCATAAATATCAGGGCCGGTGAGATTTGCTATTCCCATCTGCCCCGGTTGTACTCTGTATTGGCCGCTTTATTTTTATTTTTATGTGTTCTTTCTCGTTGTGGTGGTTCGAGTAGTTTGTAGTCATGTAGTTGGTAGAAAGGAAATTCCCCGTGGTGGAGGGGAGGAGAGAGAGAGAGAGAGAAAGAAAGAGGGAGGTTTACCATACGGAGCGGTTTGCAGGTTGAGCTGTTACTGTGCTGTGCTGTTTGTTCTCTCTCAGCTATTTTTTTTTTCTACATGCCGAGCTCTCTTGCCTTTTCCCTCCTTCAACTGAAGACTCGAGCAGTCTCTTACCTCTTACCCATCTCCACCGTGTGTCGATCCAGCGACGACCCTCATCGTCTTCATTTCCTCGTTTTCCCGTGACTCGGTTTTCTTTTTCTTCCCCTTTAGTCCTTCAGGGTACAGCGTGTTGCTCTCACGCTTTCTTATTGTATTTTATTTTTATTTTTTTTTACACCTGTAGGTTCATTGCGGCATTTCCCCATTCACTCTTTCCGCCTTTTCCATTCTTTGCATCGCGCCGCTCACCAGCTTGTTCCTTAGCTGTCTCCCTTTTGATGGTCGGGCTGAATCGTTCCATCCTTCAATAGCTTGTTTCTAACCCCCCTTCTGTCTCATTCTCTCTCCCCGGTCGTCTCACTATTCGACCCGAAGCGCCTCACTCTATCAATTCGTCAGCGCCCGGACCACCCGAGCTTCTGGTGTCAAAAGAAAGAGGACAAAGGCTTGAAAGAAGAAAAGAAATTTATCTGAAACCACTGATAACGGAAGAAGAAAAGAAGAAAAAAAAAAAAAATTTTTCCCTTCATTCTCAATCGACTCTTAGCTCCTTGTTTTGCGCAGCCTATTGTGGTTGAGTTTACCACCCCCCCCCCCCCCCCCCCCCCCCCCCCCCCCCCCCCCCCCCCCACCCCCCCCCCCTTCCGCCAGAAAGAAATTGTCACTGTCCGGTTCCAGAGTCTAGACAGGCTGTGGCCGGGGCAGGAATGGACTCGTTGATGAGGCGACTTCAGGCTATTCTTTGATTTGGTGACTTCTCTTTTTGTCAGCTTCTGGGTCCCACTTTCCCCAGTGCCTCAGAAGCAACTGATTCTTCTTCCCCCGTCTTCAAATCCATATCAAATCCGATGATGGACATCAATTCACTCCTCTCGCCGCAGGAGTCTAATTCCCAATCGGGGCGGTCTTCGCCGTCGGCGGCCCCAACATCTGTCAGTAACACATCCATCCCGTCCACGGGACCACCTCCAAAACCTCTGCGCAAGAATCGCGCCGGCCAAACCAGACAGGGCATGACCTCATCTCCGCTCGCGCAGCACGTTTTTGCGCCGCCGCATGTCTCAGAACCGTCGCCGCCAGCGATAAGCCCGACAGTCGGTCCCAACGGGGGTAGTGGAAGCGGGACTCCTCCAGTGACAGACTTACCTCCTCCTAGACAGCCCTCGACCCCTGGAATGGACACGCTCGCCGATTTGGCTTCCATGCAGCATCACCAACCCCAGCGCTCGAATGCCCCGCTTCTCAGAAGCACCGAATCGTACGAGTCTCAACTCTCTCCCTCGACGATGTATCCCCACGTCAGTTCGGTCGCCCACAATACACCGACGCCACGATCGTCATTCGATATAGCCATGTCGGATGGCCCCAGGGAGGCCGCCCGCAGAAACTATATGGATACATCGTTGGTTCCGAATGCACAGCGGCTGGCAACCGAGCTTTTTGCTCAAATTCAAGAAAACCCTCAGTCTTACGACGCGCATGTAAACTTCGTTCGACTACTCCATGCGGGATTCGTGAACCATGTATACCCACCGAACAACCCCGAGCTTCACGGCGATCCGCGGAAATATGACCTGCTCAAGGATATGCGAACCGCTCGCGAAGAGATGGACAAGCTGTTTGCCATGGGGGAAGACCTCTGGGCAGAGTGGATACAGGATGAAAGCATGCTCGCACAAACCGTGGATGAGCGCATTGCAGTGATGGAGCTCTGCCAGCGGTCGGTGGAGGAAGAGTACGGTAGTACGAAGCTTTGGAGTATCTACGGGGAATGGGTTCTTTATCTCTATAACTCTGCGCACGGCGAGGGGGGTCAGCATCAGTGGACGGAAGAGGATCGCATGATCGGTCGCGAGGTTTTCTCCTGGCAGTCGGTTCTCGATGTCTGGCAGAGGGGCGCCGAAGCGACTCGGTGGAGGACTCCCGATAGCCATCTGGTCTGGGATCGGCTGCTCGATCTGCAGATGCAGGACATCACCCGCAACCCTAGTCAGGAGAAAATTGGCCATGTGCGGAATCTATTCGACATCAGACTGCAAACCCCTCATGCCACCTGGGATCAGACTTTCCAGACGTTCTCGGGTTTTGTTTCCACCTATTATAACGCCAATTACGAAACTATCATGGCAGACACTGCAGGCCGATATGCAACGGCTTGCAAAGAACAGTACTCCGCTCGCGAGGAGTTTGAAATCCGACTCCGCAATGCCGCCGAGTCGGGCGACCTCACCCAGGAGTGGACCATCTTCACTGAATACATTGACTGGGAAGTCAGCAGCAATCATCGCAACCGTCATTCCAACTTCGAGTTGGTCAACGCTGTCTATCAGCGTGCAGTGCTTCGATTCCCGACCGACGCCAACATGTGGGAGGACTTTGTTATGTTCCTCATCGATGAATCCATGCATGGTAATGCGAACACCACGACGATTTCTACCCTGGAACGGGCAACTCGGCACTGCCCATGCTCCGGTACCCTTTGGTCTCAGTATTTACTCAGCTCAGAACGGGAGGGACAGTCCTTCTCCAAGATTGCCGACATTAAACACAAGGCCACCAGCACTGGTCTCCTCGACGTGGCCGGCATGGAGGAGGTTCTCAAGGTACATACGGCCTGGTGCAGCTACCTGCGTCGGAGGGCTTTCATGTCGGACTCCACCGATGAAGATCTCGACGTCGCAGAAGTCGGCATCCGCTCTGCCATCGAAAGTGTTCAAGAGCTCGGGGAGAAGAAGTACGGTCGGTCTTATCAAGGCGATCCCTTGTTTCGCCTCGAGCGCATCTACATTCGTTATCTTAGTGAAAGTGGCAGCTGGGATAGTGCGCGGGAAACCTTCAAGGGTCTGATGGGCCGGCGAGGCAACAGCTACGAGTTCTGGCTTACGTACTACGAATGGGAATTGATCTCATGGAGCAAGTTCGTGCAAGGCGAAGCCACTGTGGATGCCGCGCGCCGGACCCCTAACCCCAGCTTTGCGACCGCCGTATTGAAACAAGCTATCAAGCGGACGGACCTGGACTGGCCCGAGAAAATCATGCAAACCTATATCGCCCATTGTGAGGATTACGAGGACTCCGATGAATTGCAGCTGGCCATTTTGGAAACTAGGAAGGCCATGCGGGCCATCACGGCTCGGCGAGAACGTGACGCAACAGAACTGGCCGCACAGCAAGCACAACAACCCGCATCAACCGAACAAGCTGCGCACCCTGAAAAGAGGAAACGGGAGGAGGAGGAAGCTAATGTAAATGGGTTGCCTACGAAAAAGGCTCGCGGGGAAGAGGAAGCATCGGCTGCGGAAGCAGAGCCAGCGGCCCTTCAGCGAGACCGGGAAAATGCGATGGTGGTGGTGAAGAACTTACCCCATCAGATTACCGAGCATAAAGTTCGACAATTTTTCCGTCATGTACGTTGTGCTTCTTGACCTTCCCTCTGATAGACTTGCAGCTAATTGGTAGCATGGCAGTGCGGTACGATAAACAGCGTCAAGATGTTTTCGGGCGACGGGAACTCGGAGGTCGCGGTCATCGAGTTTAATTCCAAGGACGAAGCCCTTGTGGCGCAAACACGCGACCAGAAATCATTGGATGATAGTACCATTGAAGTGCAGATTGGGACTTGCTCGACATTATTCGTCACCAACTTTCCCCCGGAGGCAGACGAAAACTACATTCGCGGCCTGTTCCGTGAGGTGAGTTTGTTTGCATCTCTCTTTTTCTACCTCGTTGCCCTAAGGCATTACTGACATTTGGCAGTATGGCGAGATCATCGATGTTCGCTTCCCATCTCTGAAATATAATACGCATCGGCGCTTCTGTTACGTGCAATTCAAGACTTCAGAGGCAGCGCATAGGGCCACGAGGTTGGATGGGACTACGGTTGGTAAAGGTCTAATGCTAACGGCCAAGATCTCGGATCCTTCTCGGAAACAGGACCGGCATGGTCCTATCTACGAAGGACGGGAGATCCACGTGTCGAATGTAGATTTCAAGGCCAGTGAGCCTGATCTCAAGGAGCTCTTCTCGAAGTATGGGACCGTGGAGTTGGTCCGTCTGCCGAGGAAGGTCGACGGTGGCAGTAAGGGCTTCGGTTATGTTGTCTTTTCCACTAAAGAGGAAGCCACTGCCGCGCTGACTATGGACGGGCAAGAGTATCGCTTGCGAACCCTGCACGTGAAGATCTCCGCTCCCCAGAGCACTAAGCGAAGCGCGACCACCATCGTATCTCACGTTGGGAAATCTCAGTCCCCTGCAGCTGAGGTAAACGGGAGTAAAGCATCAGCCGATGCGGACACCCCTAGCAGTGAACGGGCTGCCCGTAGCTTGGGACTGATGAATATTCCCGACACGGTGAACGACGCGCGCATTCGGGCCCTGGTGGAGCCGTACGGCAAATTGATCAAGATTGTCTTACGGCCGGATCACCAGGGGGCCATTGTGGAGTTTGCCGATGTCAATCATGCCGGTCGGGCTTCTTTGGAGCTCGAGGGCCAGGAGATCGCGCCGGGGCGTAAGTTGCATGTGGGCACCGTACCGGAGATGCTGAAACAGTCCGCTGAGAATAAGGACGGTCGCATACCACCACCCAGCAAGCCGAAGGAGAAGCAAGGGGCATTCCTCCAGGCCGCGGGGCCGATCAAGCGACCACAACAACCGGGTTCGCGGGGTGGCCGGCGGGGAGGTCTCGGGGTGAAACGCGCCGTCCCTCGTGGAGAGCACAACGGAGAGAAAACGATGACGACGACGACAATGATGACGACCGACAGCGCCCCCTCCGTGGAAGGGGGAAAGACGAAAAAGAGCAATGATGACTTCCGTGCGATGATCCAGCGGGGTCGCGAGGAGTGAGGTTTGGCGCAACGGATTGCATGGCAGGTTTGGCGTTCCTCCCCAGTCGCTTGCCCTTAATTTTTTTTTCTTTGTTTTTCTGTTCTATTTCCATATGTTTCTTATGAAATGAAGAATTGATTTGAGCTCTCTGTCACACATGTCCCTGGTGGGTGCCCTTTCACTTGCATTTGCCGTGTTCGTTGTATAAGTACCATGATCAAGTTTCGACCACTATTTTTGCAGCTGGATTTGCAGGTCGCCGTTGACTGTAGATTACTTTGATGTGTCTTTGTCGTCTTTGTTCCTGCGGGCTCTTCTCTTTGCTTCCTTTATCCCCCATTATTTTTGATGTCACTACCTAGTTAGTCGTCGTTGCTAGATAACCCGGGAGGACGTACACCGTCTCCCATCGGAATGAATCCGCGAATCTCGTTCATGGCTCCCTTGACGTTGGTTAGTACTCCTATCATGCATGGAACTTTACGATCCTAGACACCACCCATCGTGAAATATGCAGGAGGGTTGAATTACTACTAGTCATTGCTTCCCGCACCCCCTCCTAAACCTCACAGCATGAGTTCTCATAATATGACTGTCCATGTAACGTGACGTCAACGCGCACGCGTTTTGTACATGATATAAAATATGCGGGAGACGAAGATGGATACAGGTTAGTACCATTCACGGATTCGACCCGTATTTCGCGACAGAATGGCCTGCTTTAGTCACGACAGTCTCAGCACCATTGCTGGCCAGAGCTTGGGTGATATGACACGACTAGTCGATGGGGACTAAGGAATTAGAGTTGATATCTTACCGTTCAAAGCGGGGGGCGCTTGGACCGATCCTGAGGGATTTTCTCGTATGCAACCCTGCGTATCAGACCAACCGCCCGATTCTCATCGGTCTTGGAAGAAACTCAACTGGCCAGGTATGGTATACACAATATTTTGTCGGTGAGTTGTGACCGGACGGTGGATTTGAGGGGGTGAGTTTCCTGTCACGGTCGAATAAGTCCATGCATCCAGCACATACCATCATACCATCCAGTGGTATGGTATGGGTGTACTCTGTACTACTAGTAGTATGTATGTATGTATGTATGTACTGTACAACATGCAACAAGGCGACGATCGTGAGTCCGGGTCACCTGTTCCCTTCATACTTGCCTTTCCTTGATTTTTTATCGACCCGAAGCACAAAAAAAATCTCGGTTCCATTTTGATTTCGCTTCTTCTCTTCTCGTGACCGTCTAGCTTTAAATCAGCAATTGTCCTTGAATACTGGAGGTCTTTAGGATCAAATTCCGAGCTCTACAGTCGACACATTGTCCTCATTGAAGTATTGGAAAAGAAGCTGGAGCTCCGCGTGTTATCACCTGGTCGGGGGAGATACCTCAGGCAGGAACCCAACTTAATCGCTCTCCCTCGCCCATTGAAACCAGAACTTCTCCCTTCCTCTCTCCTTCTCTCCTTTCATGACACATTAAACTTATCCCACTAACCGTACCAACCTTTATCTCCCGAGTTGAAACATCTCTACCTTGCCTGAGTGGATTAAATTCCCCGTAATCCACTCTCGAGACCTGTCATTAAAACTCCCCGATCGGCCGGTCGCCGCGATCGCTCAACTCTTACTCCCTCTGTCGTCATTCATATCAGATATATATATACTTCCTTTTCCCCACGATGGATTTCCATCTAGTGCCGCGCGGCGAAGACCGAAACTACACGGGCTTTCTAACGAAAACCATTGTCTACACAGCATCATTGATTGTCTTTCTAGCGTGTGAGTGCGCCCGTCGCAATCGCACGGGTATGACGACAGACTGACGGGGAAGGCAGCATTCGGCTTAACCGTATCGTCCATTGTGGTCCCAAAATGGATCAGTTATCAGAACGATGAGGTGCGGATCCATTCATACTTTCTCGCCTTGCCTTCCTGCCTTGATCAGCATGCGTGCTAACCCTTTGTCGATCTAGATCTGGTATTCATACGGCCTGCATCGGCGCTGTTCCTCAGTCACCGATGTCTGCGTTAGCTTCCCCCAGCAGGAGGATTGCAGTGGTCGGGGCCGCTATTTCTGTTCCATGTGGCGCTCCGTGGGCTTCCTTATGTCCTTTGCCGTCGTTTTGGAGGGCATGAGTATTGTTGCATTCCTGATCATATTGTCCGGTGGGAAGCGATTGCGGGAATCCGGGTGGAAGGTTCTTAGTTTGTTGATCGTGTTATCGGCCATTGTGCAGGCGGCGAGCATGTCGATTGTGGTAGGTTTGGGTCGATCTGGCTGACTGAAAACGGTGATGCGTGCTAAACATTTCTGCTTCAGGCGTATTTATATGACCATGACACGCGGTTTTTCCCCGGCTGGAGACTGGACGAGTCCTGGGTCTATTGCATCATCAGCTGGTGTATTAGCTTGCTCTGTGCGGCCGCCCTGATTATTGCCGGTCGCGTGCTGCCGTCGGAAGGTGGCTATGAATTGATTCCTGACCATTCTTAATTCCGTTCTTCTGGAGACGATTTGCCAACGGTGGCACGATTCGATATACGTTTACGGTGGTGCATCTCTGATTCGCGGTTCTGCGTTGTTCTGCAGCTTCCCTTCTTTCCCCTGCTTCTGCATTCTTTTTAGCCCGGTGGTTTTCGCTCTTTTTGAATGTACATACAGACTAGATGTCTACGAGTAATGTTTATGACACGTGAGTTTCTGTCCAATGGACGACACTGACTGACTTCAACATCACACTGTCCAGGACTGACTAAACAACAGGAATGCAACTTAACGAGTTGTTCCAATCCATCTCAACTTCAAAATGAAAAGAAAAGGTTGTTCGATCAATCTCACCCATGAACCCTCTTCACGGCCCCCTTCCCATTAACCCTAGAACCCTTCTTCCCATTGCCACCCTTCTTCCCTCTACCTGCATCCCTCCTCACCCTCCGCCCCTTCGTCACCGGCGCCAGAACCCAAGACTGAAACGTTGGTAAAAGCTCAATATCCGGAAACACGATCCGACGAGCCGGCACGCCCCGTCCGCGCAGAGAATCCATATCCTCGCGCACCCGACGGACCAGGTCGCGCAAATCCGCGAAAGACTTATCCCGACCAACTTCCCTCAGAAGCCAATCGGCCACAGGCGAAGCCACAATGGTCGGTTTCCTGCGTCTGCCACATTGGCCCTGCACAGGAGTAAGCCCAGAAAAGGCAGACGACGACGAATGCCTCCCCCCAGCACCAGTAGTAGTAGTAGCAGTAATAACCTCCTCTCCTCCTCCATCCTCCCCTTTCAACCGCTGCACCTCCCTCTTCCTCAACACAACCTCCCACCCCGACACCCCACCCCACCTCTCCATGCGCCCAAGCACAACCATCAACAACTCGCACTGCGTAACCGGCCACTCGACCCGATACCGCGCACGCTGGTAATGCTGTCGACAGTAATGCACCCAGACATGGTCCGGGAACCGCTTCGTGGCATACTTATTGCGGCCAAAGATATGCGAGATGACTTTCCGGCGCGGGTTGTTATCCTTCTCGTCGTCGATTGCTGGACAGGGGTTTGTGAATTCGCAGGGTGGGGGAGGTTGTTGTTCTTGGATTTCTTTCTGGTGCATGTTTTTCTTTTCTTCTTCTTCTTCTTCTTTCTTTCTTTCTGTTAAGGGGGTGGATTGTCTTTAGTTGTTTTAGGGGTTGGGATGGATGGCTTTGTTAGGGGGGGATATGGGATGATGGGAGGGTTCTTTCTTTTTACGCTTATATATGGGGGTTTTTATGTGGCGAATTGTGCGTGGGTGTGGTGTTTTCATTGGAGAGAGGAGGTTATATTGGTGCCTGGTTGGGGAGGCATAGGCATTCTGGTGGGTGGGTTGGAGACAAAGGGGGATCTTCTTTTTCTTCACTGTTGGGTTGTTGGTCTTGGTGAGGTTTTGTAGATTCCTGGAGGTGATAGGTGGGCATGGCGAAATCAGAGATGAATGGACCAGGGATTCGGTCTTTGAAGTAATCCAATGCAATGCGAATCGTCTTTTATATTCGTGATCATGCTCTACCTCATATCACCACCCTAACCGGTGCCAAATAGCAATCTGCGTATGTATAGATATCTTAGTGTATAATAAACCTGAACGCCGCCCGAAAAAAAAAGATTCCCAGAAACCACATTCGTACATTTTTCATTCTCCATGCAGTCTTAGAGGCCAAAATAACTAAATAAACAAAAAAAAAAAAAAAGAGAAAGGGAAAAGTTCATCACGTCATGGGCCGAATTCACGCGGCATATCCCGCAGGCAGTTTGGGGACGTATCTCCTCAGTGCCCGTTGGTTGTTGCACCCCACGGACCCAATGTCGATGGTATTCAACTCTCGACTCAGCGCGTCCATTCCCTGGTGACCACCCGCCACAGGATAGCCCTGGGGAGTCCCGTTACCACCCATCACCGGGTAGTTCTGGTTCATTGGTTGGGCAATCGGCACCTTGGCTGGAATGGGCGGGCCGGTGTTGACTGGGGCGTACAAGCTTGACGGGGAGTGACCGCGCGGAGATGGGGAGACAGACGTTCGGTGAGAAGGGGCTGTGTTCGGGGAACTCATTGTCCGCCCATGTCTGTAAGGAGAGAGTGCGCGACCACGGTTCTCCCCAGGTGAGGTTCGAACAGCCGGATCCGCCACGTATGATTGGGGACGTCTATATCCTCCATCCACCAAGGGCCGGGAGCGTGGTGCATATTCCCTAACAGGCGGTGGTGCGGGGCTCCTCTTTCGTGGGACATTCTTGAAGCGGACTACCACCCCGGATTTCTTGGTCTTCCGTTCTGGCTCCGGAGCCCATGTATCGGTCGGGAGGTGGTCAGAGGGATCGATCTCTCGACCATCATCACCGATGATCGGGCCCGGGTCCCGCGCGGCTTCCCTCTCGGACCGTCGGGCGGCGTCCATCGCCTCAGCGGGTGTTTCATATGCCGGCGCTGGGTCCCGGAGGACCGCCGCGCGAGCTGCATTTGGATTGAAGGCGTCAAACGAATCCGGAGAGAAGGGGATTTGAGAAGCCTCCCGCTCGCCGAGGGGTGGTGGCCGGGGACTGACCGATTTCCGGCGAGGAACGAGACGAGTCTCTGATGAATGGGCTGATGAATGGGCTGATCCTCTGCTGATCAGCGAACGGCGGTCGTCCATGATCGGCGGGGAAGGTTCGACGGGGTACGGCACAATCATGGACGTCGACTCGAGCGGCATGATGATCTCTTCGATCAGCTCACTGCGTCTTCGGCTCTGGCGCCGTTCATTTTCCGCGCGGTCCGACTCGGCCTCTGCAATGGCGGGATCAAACCCGGCGACTAGACTGGGGGGCACGGGCGGGCCGTTCGTATGTGGAGGGAGGTCCTGCATCCGGCCCCCGTCGGACAGCATGTGCGACGGCTGCGACATGTTGATTTCTTGGGAGGTCCGAGGAGTTGCAAACTCTGGCGAGTAAGCTTGGTACGATGGGGTTGGTGACGGTACTAACTGCTGACTGGTCTGCACCAGGCCGGACCGATGAACCGGAGGCGGAGGTGGAGGGCCCTCCTCTTCTTCGTCTTCCACCCGGGGCTGCATCGTTGCATACTCTGCCGGCAGGTTTTCACGACTACTAGGGGGGCGGATGGGGCTGGTTTCTTTCACCAGGGAGTTGCTATGCGGGCGATACCGAGGTTCCGTTTCCACCGGGTGGGATCCATATTCTACCTGAGGCTCGCGGATGTTCGCCGGGGAACGTTGCCTGTACCGGGCGACTTGCTGTACCTGCGCGATTTCATTGGGCACATACTGCTCTGGGGAGGCGAATGCATAATGGTTGCTGTGGTGGCTACTCGGACGTGGTGGCGTTGCCTCTGACATAGGCGCATACATCTCTGGTCCTGATCGACTTGTTGGCCGGTCATGCCTTGAAGAGCGGAAGTCTGGGGGCGGTGCATTGCCATATCCAGACCGCGGTCGTGCGTGAGAGCGCGTATCATACGAGTCTGCCCTTTCACGGTACGAATGGTAGGATACTTCCTGCGGATGACGCCTCGGGGGAGGTGGAGCCTGATGGGGTGGATTATTCCACTCTCGGTGGAAATCATCAGGGGTTTCATAGGTTCTCCCGGGGTGCGAGGCTGTCCCCGGTGGTGGACCATATGCTAGCGCATCAAAGGGGACCTCCGGAAGCCCGGAAGGTCGCGACGAGTGGCGTGCATATTCCACTGGGGATGGCGTAGAGTGAGAGTGATCATGGGTTGGGAGGGGTGGAGTGGAATGAGTGTGCTCGGGAGTCGGTCGAGGAGGGGATTGGGTAGGTGCTGGAGGAGCCGAAGCAATCTTCTCGGGAAGCGCAGGACGTGCCGGAGCTGAACCCGGAGGACCACTGGGTAGTGGACGTCGCTTGACCTCTTTCAATTGTCGGGGTCCTGATAGAGACGAAGAGGAGCTGATTGGCGCTGGACTCGATCTTGAGTTTAAGCTTGAGCTTGAGGCACTCGGTTTGCCGTGGACATTGACCTTCTCCACGGCTTGTGTCCGTCGTTCAATCACTGCCTCATCTTCTGGCCTAGTGTCGTAGTAAGTCATCTCGATACGAACTTCACCGGCATACTTGCCACGAAACTGCAATGGATGCCAGTGATCACTCTGGCTACCCCCGGGGATGATCAAGTCTTTCAGATCAATCCAGGTCTCCCCGATGAGGTCGGTTCTTTTGTCGTCGTTGAATATGGTTACCTTGAGTCTGAAATAGTCGGGTGACTCATGTACGGTAAATCGAAGTTCTTGATCCCTAGAAAATGTCAACACGCGCTGGTCGAGACCAGGTGGTTCGGAAGAGAAGAGAGAGAGACGAGACTGAGATCAAACAAAGGAAGTTTTGGGCGCGTACCATCTCGGCGTTTGGCCCCCTCGCAAGTCAGTGTCGGTTTTCTTCGCTTCTTTCCCTAAACGAGCCGCACAGTAGGGATTTTGCTTCCCCATTGTCTTTCTATTGGGAAGGTTCTTCGCCCGATCCACGACGAGAACCAGAGTTCCGATAGCAGGCCCATCAACGGACATATCTGCGTAGATGCCGGCAGCATGGTTGATCATCGACAACCGGGGCGGTTTGGAGGCCATGTTATAATGACTGTCAATTGACAAGTCGCCCGAGCGGAACGAAGGGCAATTAATCAAAGGAATGCGATATCACTGGAAGCCACCGCATTCGTCGCAACGAAAACAATTTGCGGACTTTGGGGGACAGGTGTAGTACAATAATACCAGGGATCTATGCAACCAACGGCCACAATAACAAACAGAAGAAAAACCAATGGTGGCCGCCCACACCGGAGTCTTGTTTTTTCTTTACGACAGGGGCTTAACACCTGCAGGGGGGAAGTTGATTAAACCAAAGACACAAAGGCCCGATCGGAGAGGAAGAGGAAAGGATGAGATGAAGATGCAGAAAGGGAGGGGAAACCAAACAAGAGTTGGCGATAAGCCGATCTGAGCGATATGGAAAGTATGTCAGTTACCAATCTTACGTTATTACGCCCGATGGCCAGGCTGATTGGTTGCAGGGCGGGGGCCTAGGTCAGGTGCTGGGTATCGGGGTGGCTGGGGGTGGCTGGGGATTCATCCTGATTAGTGGAGATCGTGTGTTCCTGCATGCAAAAACCGTGGTAGCTGAACCAACCTTCCCCGGTTCAGCCTAGCGCCCTGTATTTATCGGTCGCGGGTTCCGATACACTTGATTTTCCATCGTTTCAGACTTGTGGACGCAACAGCCTCACCCTTGTCGTTGCATCGTATATCCAGCCACGCTCAATTTCACCAGACCAGGAATCCACTTTGCAAAAACTCATTCCTCGTCATCGTCATCGTCAGGCGCACACTTAGCGCCCGAGTCGTCGTGAGACCATACAGCATTCCTGCCCAGTCTCACAGTGCCCACAGCAGGTCTCCACCTTGAAATGTGGGCTGCATACCTTAAGACACGGACTCCGTTTTCTGGCTTCACAGCACGTCGAGCGATGCATGCTCTCCTCCACCTCGTGAGCTGTCACTGTAGGTCTCACAGCTCAACCACTCCATCTCGAATCCGGTCGTCCAGATTGATCAGCCAGGTATCTCGACTGCGGTGGAAAATGCGCTCGGAAATCCCTGGCCGCTCAGGGTTGAAATTCGGTTGCCTGTCTCAGCTGCATACGTCTAATTTCCACAGCCACGACATCAGGCAGTGACATTTTGGATGATGATCTCACTCCACTCGATACTATAATTAAACTTCTACGGGAGAATCCCGGCAAGTTAGTCGGTCTGACAGAAGGTAAACTTGCCTTGTCGTCCGCCGACATACACGGGAGAAGTTATGGGGTTGGTGGGACATGATATGTAACGACCTGCATCATGTCAGACAACTATATATTTCCGGAGTCTCCTCCGCGATGCTCGGCCCCCATCACCAACTCGCTCTCCATTGTCCGTGAACAGGCGGTCGGGAATATCACGCCACATACCTCACTGGACGGTCTGGAACAAATGTCTCAACAAGATGATCTCCCTGTCCACGTGGGTCGCCGCATTAGCTGAACTCTGGATGTTGACCGCATTCTTGGAATCTGGCTGGAATGCGCAGGTCTGCGGGTTCGGAATTGACCTAACTGTTGACCATGCCTCATATAACACTTTAATGAAGCCTCTTATATCGAATTGGGGATGTGGTTTAGTGGTATAATGTTCGCTTAGCATGTGAAAGGTCCGGGGTTCAATTCCCCGCATCTCCATCTTTTTTTTCACCAATAGCTTTTCCCTCCGTCTCTGGAGGATTCTTTCTGAATGTCGCTACGCTTCTTTTGCTGGGTTGGGTTGCGCCAAAGTATGTCTTCCGGTGGCCGCATCTAGGCCCTTTCTTGTTCCTCGACCCTGGATACATACTCATTCCGTAGCTCAAATAATCTACCAAGCCACCGGCTGCGATTGTGGTATGTCCTCTAGTACCATGGAACACCATCCGTCTTTGAGTGGAGACACTGTGGACAATATATCGTTCCCGAAGGACAGCCATGAACGACACCGTCTTCCCCATACCTCCAGGATGAGAAACGAGAAGCCAAAGAAAAACTCTTTATTCTTTCAAAGAACTCAAATACCCACGTCAAGCATTACCGACTCAGATCCTTAAGTTCCTCGGCATGGCTCGTTTCCCACGGATGCTCCGTCTCCACTGCCCGAATAAGCTCCTCATACCGCGGGCTACGCGGCGTGATAGTAACCTTGTATGACATCGGGTGACTGATCGCACCCGCTTGATATTCGGCCCGTAGATCGACCTCCTTGCCATCTTGAATCGGCTTAGTGATGGTAAAGGCCGCCACTGATTGAGCAATGGAGATATACAGGTTCGCATCGGCTAGTGTGCGGCCTGGACACACACGGCGGCCGAACCCGAAGACGAAGTAGTACGGATTGGCCTCCGGGTCGTGTCCTTCATATCTTAGGAAGCGTTCTGGCTTAAAGGCGTGAGGATCTGGGTAGGTATTGGGGTCGTGCGTAAAAGCCCTGGATGAAGTTAGTGGATGACTCTCTGGAACTTGATCTGTCTCCCAAGGACAAAATGGCCGTGTTCCATTGGGCCCTCATTTGAACAATTGGGCTGAAACGACCTTCATAGAGTAGGTGTCACAAACAGGACGATACGCACCAGACATTCGGGACCATGAGAGTTCCTTTGGGAAATGTATACCCTTCATAGCTATCGTCCTGAACGGAAGTGTGCGCGGTACCCATTGGGAGAACCGGATGCCACCGCAAGATTTCTTTGACCATGGCATCAATATACGGGAGATTCTCGCGATCTTGGAAGCTAGGTAGACGGTCTGGCCCTACAACACGATCAATTTCCGCTTGCGCCTTCCGTTGCGCCTCAGGGAAGAGCGCCATCACAAGGAAGAAACTCGACATGGTGGATACAGTCTGGCAGCAATCAGCGTTAGTTGACGTGCAGAAGGGCAAAAATGAATGTATACCGTATCAGATCCCCCTCCATAGAAGGACGCAGCTGCCCACTTTATTACTGTTTCTTCATACGACCCGTGTCCAGGCTGGTACTCATTCTTCTGGAGTAACCCGGCCAGAAAAGAGGGCTCGAAGTCTTGCTGAGCCAGTTTGTGTTTCGCAAATGCATAGGGCACATCACTGAAAGCCGCAACACTCTTTCGGAACTGCTTGGCCATTCGTGCAAACTGAGCCCCCGGAAACCATGTAGGTATATGTTTCACTGATACTCAAGTCAACTCCAGCATCGCCAAGAAAGGTTACCCCCATCCACGTACAGATGGGAATGAAATCCACCGCCCACGTCCCAGGAAGAATTGCCAGCCCGAAAGTAGCCATAGCCTCATCCGCGAGGTCAACGAGGGGGTCATGCCCATGTGGCTCAATCGTATAGCCATATGCGACTTTTAAAACGATAGCACCGGCTTCTCTAGTGACTTTGTCAGCATAGACACTTCTTATCTCAAGCGGGATAGTGCAAACTATACTTGCGTATATGGTGAAGGAGGTTGTCCGGATCCTCCAGGACACGAAATAGAAACCGACGAACCTCAAGATCCTGCACCGCGTTGAATCGAGACACAGCCGCCTTCGACCCAATCTCATAGCCTAGGGCTTTCCGCATGTCCTTAAACGAAGGGTCGGAGTATTCCAAGGTGCCTAGAATCTGACCCCAACCAGCCCTGGACTGGTGTCAGCCATTGCCAAGTGCAAGGATGTCAGCTGCGATGAAGGCGAACATTTTACCGAAGTTCCAACTAGGCCTGGAGGACCAGACAGACGAGCGCTTTTCGAGGATTTCCCGTGCGAAGCGGGCGTCATTGAGGATGACGATATTGTCGCCGAAGATACTCAATGAGCTGATCGGACCTGTTCAATGTTACTACCTCGCTTGAGAAGGAGGTATTCTGCATGCGAGGCATCTACCATAGAGGTCTTTGTGCTTCAGCCAGTATTCCCAATCACGCACATCGTGGGATGGCAGGTCCGTTAGATTGCCGATTATTGGTTTTCGGGGAGGACCTGGTGGTAAAGTTCCCAGAGATTGTTTTTTGCTGAGGAGAGATCGAACGAGATATAACCCAACAAGGCTAATTGTGAGAAGTAGAAGTATAGAGACCATGGCGGCACAGGCTTTGTCCCACTCCTTTCAGCTGTGTCTAGAGCTTCGCGCAGGCAAGAAGCAAGGAGATAATATTGCCGGTCGCAGAGGAAGGCCAAAAGCAAAGAATCTTACTAGGTTATCGAAGATAGGCGTTTCGAGATTTATAGGGCGGAAAACAGGTTCATGGGCGTACTTTTGTTGGTACGAAGTGTCATGGACGCATTGATACTTTATGCTATGAGCGAATCATCTTTGGGTCTTGCCATCTATCCAATCAACGCATGTCATTAATAATTCTGGGAAGTTTAAGATGCATCAGTTCGTTCTGATCTTCAGCTTGTCCATGTGTTATTGGCCTACAATACCAGCACTTCGTCTGCAGGATTCGGGATGAAGTGACACATCACATCACTCACATCTCTGCCGCTGTAAGGGATGAAGCTCTCGTGAGCCTGAATGAACCACCTGCAGACCCCATGTCTTGATTGATAGGTCCCACTTGACAAGTTTTGGACGACAAACAATTGGAGGAGTTTCCCACGCGGGCTGCTTAGCTCTTTTGACTCCCCCGTGGCGGTTGGGTTATGCGCATATAGGTCTAGTGAGGATACTGTCTTGCGCAGCAACTCCCTAACATAGCGATGGTAGCACGGTCGTCTATATGTAGATGGGTTCAGGAGAGTTAAGCATATACTAGAAAACCTGTAACCCAAGAACTGGCAATATGCGCTGATTTAACCCTAATTCTACTAACTATTCTTCACATCCTGAAAGCCCGTTTCCCTGTTCAGCCCTTCAAACCAGCCCTAGGTAGGACACCAATCTTATCCCATGGCTCTTTCTAGCTGACAGTACACAGTTTCTTTTACCTGTTAATAGTCTTTCTTCCAGGAGTTCAATAGTAGCCATTTCCACCATCAAATACTTCGTGAACGAAAATTCACTAGATATCGAATACAGTGGTTGGCAAAGTTCATCTTGATAGCATAAACGATAGCACAGATATTCAAAATACTCCCATATCTGTTCTAAACTACATATCCAAGGTATGTTTCCGACCCTCCGCATGGACAGCATCAATTCTAGCCGCCTCCCCAATAAGACACTGATAGGACGCGAACCTGCGAGCCGAGACCCCAGCAGCGAAGATCTCATCCAACTCCTCCAGCGAGCGACCCTTCATTTCCGGAATAAAGAAGTAGAAGAAGACGACACAGGCCAGGTTCGACCCAGCCCAGATATAGCCGTAGCGGGCGCCCTACATAGCAAATCCGTGTGAGTTTCAACGCCGACATACGAGCGAGAGAAACAGAAGAGACAGACAAACTCACCCAATTCAAATGCTCAGGATTGATAAAGTACGGGGTACAGAAGTTCACCAACCAAGCCAGCAGGTAGCCCAACGACGTGGCCGTGCCGACCGTCCACGCGCGCAACCTCGAGCGGACCAGCTCCGTCGCGACGGGGTAACTGGCGGCGCCCACGCAGCCGTTGTAGAAGAACATGAACAGCGCCGTGAAGGCCACCAGCGCCTGGCCGGTGGGCAGAGAGTTGGGGCTCACGGTGGCGGCAATGGCGCTTCCGAGTTGGCATAGGCCGCAGGCGACGGCGCCGAGCATGAGGATTGCGCGCCGGCCGAGCCAGTTCCGGATGGCGTACATGCCGATGTTGACACCCAGGAAGCCGAAGCAGGTGTTCATGATCGAGAACTCGAAGGCTTTGGTGATCCCGGATACGCTGAAGAAGTAGGTTTGGTAGCCGATGAGGAACCACACGCCGGACGCGGATTGGCAGCCGATCATGCAGTAGCAGAGGATTGTGCGGCGGAGGTCGATTCCATTACATTTGTAGATGAGTGGACATTTCTTTTCGAGATGGAAGGGGTGCAACTCACCGCGGAACATGTTCAACGCTGTAACGGTACCCTGCTCGCGCCTTTCTTCCTCAACGCCCTTGATCATCTCCGCCCATTCCAGTTCGAGGAGAGATGGGGCAATCTCGTCATCGCTGGATGATGCACGGAGGGTGGCGTAGCTGGTGCCGCGAAGCTGTTCTAGTGCTTGTCTCGCCGCTGGGACTTTTCCTCGATGGAGAAGCCACCGTGGACTCTCGGGGACGAAGAACAGCGCCATGGAGAGGAACGTAGGGACGATGTAGAGGCAAGCCAAGGGAATCCGATATGAAAGGCGATCCATCCTCTCCTTGGTCTTGTTATCCACCGCGGCACCCAGAATGCTGCCGATGTTCACCCAGTACGCGAATAGAGCAACCATCACGCCACGCAGATGGGCTGGCGATGCCTCGGCAGTGTAGATGTTGGAGAATGTAACCAGGAATCCATTCGCGAATCCTAGTAGTAGTCGTCCCACGTATAGCGGTCCTGCGGAAGGGGCGCCTATTTGGATTGCGCATGCGATGGCGTTGACGATGCACGCGAGCCACAGGGCATGCCGGCGACCTAGGTAGGCCGAGAAGAAGCCTGCTACCAGTGAAGAGACGAAGGAGCCCAGGGTGAGGAGAGACGTTATCAGCTGTTGGACTGTGCTCTATATGCATTGGTGGTCCGTTAGTGTGTGCATGTGTGTTGTTGTGAAAGAGATATAATCTCACGTCAATTGCGTATCCTGTTTCAGAGCCTGGGTCTGGGTATCCAAATACTTTGAGGAAGCCCGGCATGGCCTGGAGAGATCCGATGGCAGCCAGGTCAAATCCATATTGCAGGTTGGCCATCGAGACCAGAGAGCAGAGGAACAGACATTTTCGGTTCTGCCATAATGTTGTCGTGGATATACTAAGCTCTGCCATGATGGTTCAGCAAGGCAAGCCTTTACTATATTTACGAGAGATAATTGCAACATTTGTTACAGCTTCAAGGCCCAGGGCAGCGCCACTTCTTTTTCAAGGTGTATCCCCACCTATCGATTCGCAGCTTCGGCTATAAAAGACTATGCCGAGAACTTGACAGTCATCTACCTGTCTGACTCCGAGGTCCCGTCAATAGCGGTCTTTGGAATATCTATGACTCAGTCGGATCTTTTCTTGAGATCACGCAAATGTCCTTCTTCTCAGAGATCGGTTGGAATTACCCCACAAACCCCACAAATGTGCTCCGAACATCTGCCGTAGCGGGTGGAATATGTTAGGGCTGATCGAGATAGAACATCAATCAAACAATGATATCATGTTAACCTGAATATAGACACATTGTATTATGACTGATTGTGATGACTTTGCCCTATGACTGCAAGCCCCAACATAACAGAGAAACAATGCAAGGAAGCTCTGTGATCACAATTGCTACCTATAACGTGAGACGATGCCAATCCTTTCCCCAGACTTCTGCAAGCAGTGCAGCATGTGGGGTAAGTTCAGCAGCGGGATTACCGCCACTTGTGCCGCCACTTTGCAGACCCAATCTCCATGTCGATTTCACAACAAGCTCAGACGATGATACCCCGCAGGGGACTATCATTGCGATCCTGGTATATATTCTTATCCGAAGGGGCGTGAAGTGGGGAACTGTAAATATATGTAAATAGCGAGTTGAAGTAGCTACCGTAGTAGCTCTCTATTCCCACATCACCGCTGAAGAACCATGATAGTCGAAAGGCTAGAGCAACTCTTTGCTCTCATCCAGGGTGAGTACATGCTCAGCCAACCTGGATGGAGCAAAGTAACTCTCACCACAGCATTACCGCTGGTAATGGTAATTCTGGGACTGGTCTTGATCGTAGACTATGGATATATGATATATCTCCATTTCCGAATGGCAAGCGCCCGCCAGTATCAGATAAATAATAGCCTAATAGCAGCGCTAACAATTGGCTACAGCCACCAGGCCCATTTCCGCTACCCTTAATCGGAAATACACATCTCCTTCCCGACCAAAAACCATGGATCTACTTCGAAAACCTGGCAAGGGAATACAACACACCCCTGATCACGTTCTGGACAGGCCGGCGACCAACCATCTGGATCTGCGACGCCTGGGCAGCCAACGAACTCCTCAACAAGCGAGCCGCGATCTACGCCTCCCGCCCACGGATGGTCGTCTTTAGCGAGCTCGGCGCTGGCCAGTCTAATATGGTCAACATGTACTATGGAGATCGGTGGCGGCTGCACAGGAAGCTAACACATATGGGGGTTGGGCTACAGCAAGTGCGCAACTACCGCGGGTTCCAGAACGATGAGAGCAAGGTCGTTGCTTTGGACCTCCTGCGCGAACCCAAGGAGTATGTGAGCCATTTCGAGAGGTACGCGACGAGTGTAGTCTCCATAATCGGGTTTGGCCGACGTGTGTCTGCATATACGGACCCGATTATCACGGAGGTGATTGCGGTGATGCAGCGGGCGGCGGAGCTGAATGTGCCGGGGAAGTCGTTTCCCATGTTGATGGAATCGTTTCCTTGTGAGTCTTGTATCAAAATATCCTACTTCCTGTGCCATCCGTTAACCAGGTCTAGTTCTCGCCAAATTCCCCAACTGGATGGCACCCTGGAAGCACGGTTTGGGCAATGGACAAGGACGTGGCAGGCCCTTTTTCTACGCGCTAGCAGAGGAGGTCGCCAGTGATCCAGAGGCAAGACAGTGCTACGCACAGAAACTCTTTGAGGAAGCGCCGAAGCATGACCTTACCAAAATGGAGATCTCCTCGCTCTCGGGGAATCTGTTCGGGGCAGGCAGCGACACATCTAGCTCCACGCTTGTTACTTTTGTTCTCGCTTGCTGTGCCTTCCCGGAGACGCTGCCCAGGGCATGGGAAGCGCTTGACCGGGTGGTGGGGCCACACCGGAGTCCGACGTTCGATGATGAACCTGACCTGCCCTATGTGAAGGCATTTGTAAAAGAGGTGCTGCGGTGGAGGTCGGTCGCTATTATCGGGGGACAGCCGCATGCGCCGATTAAGGATGATAGCTTTAAGGTACCATGCGCTTCCTTAGACCTCCTGTCTATTCATGTCTAGATGTTGCTGATACGATGGACCTCCTTAGGGCTGGCTGATTCCTAGAAATACCTGGGTACAGGGGAATGTGTGGGCAATTCACCATCACGAGCGAGAATTCCCCGAGCCCGACCGCTTCAATCCGGATCGATATATTGAAGGAAGCCCTGTTCATCGTCCATTCCCGGTCGAAAAGGGCTACATGACATTTGGATGGGGACGGCGAGTGTGCAGCGGCCAGGGTCTCGCTGAGCAGGGGACGTTCATCACCATTGCACGATTACTATGGGGGTTCGAATTTCGAAAGGCGCTGGACCAGCACGGAAATGAAATTCCTGTGGATATCTTTGATTATACGTAAGTGCTGCCATGGTTATCCGTGTTCTTGATGACTAGTATGTAGTGACTAATTGCCCGTGTATCATAGGAATGGCCTCAATATGCGGCCCAACCCGTTTGAGTGCCGAATTACCCCTCGCAGCCAGCAGATCCGTTCCACTATTCAACGAGAGGGTTTGCAGGCACTGCAGGACCTATCTCAGTACGATGGTGAGACAAAATACCGCATGAGCACGTATTACAATTCCGAGAAACTGTGACCGGTATAATGACAAGCACTTAGAGGTGAGGCTGAGGGGAGCATTACAAGCTTGCGTAGTGATCATACACAAATGGAAACTGCAGCCTGCTGGGCTTGACGTTTTATCACTATGCACAGTGGCTACCAAATCAAACCATGCTTTCCGGCTGGCTTAGACAAAGTAGAGTAACCCTGAAAAAGACAGACTTGCTTCTACTAGACAACTAGCTATGTAGACAACTTTCAACCGGACTTAGGAGCTTACCCCAGACTTCTTTCCTAAAACTAGAATAAGATTCTGTAGCGATAATGTACTATACATTTCCTTTCGCTAAGTATATACAATCGGAGAGATTCAGAATAATAATAGAATCAACAGAGAGTTTTTACAATTAGATACAAGAGCTCTATAACTATGATGGGTATCGCATCCATCAGCACTTAGCAAGGGTCTAATTTGTAACAAGCGGTACAGAACCGAGAGCTGTAGTCAAAGCCTTTGAGGGATCATTGGTAGCTTGTGATAAAGATATCACCTTTAAATTAGACGAATTGTCTCTTTAGCAAACCCGTCACCTGGTGTATTACTTTAGGCTGGTAAAGTAGTACTTCTGATTGCTATTCGTTTTATTGTATAATATCCCTAGTTGTGGGAAGAACAGATTTGTATATCCTATGTTACTTCCGAGTTAACAAGACCAACTCTTCTTGACCGTTGGAAGAGACACTGTAAGGGGCAAATACATGAAAAGCGTTAAGCCCTATAGATTCGCTGATTCTTGGACCCTAATCAGCAAGGGAGGGCAATAATACCACTCTCTATGCAGATACTCCGTAGCTAGGACAACGGGCACAAGAATGGACAGTCATGAAAAGAAAGCGCTTTTTCACTTTGCGTCATTTCTTCTACGCCACTCACCAACATGCATATGCTGGAGAGCTTGGCTCAGCCATAAATCCCTTTCACGCCCCCGTAAACACGCTTTCTGTCTTCCCAACACTATCCTCCTCTTGAATTGTTCCAAACCGCCACGAGGTAACCTTTGCTATTAGCTACTTGACTCGAGCCCTCTATATATCCTCCCTCACAAGATGGGCCAACAGGCTTCTACTCCCCAACATGGAACAAAGATCCAAGTCATCGGGGCTGGTCTCTCTCGGACGGGAACGGCGTCCTTTAGCAGCGCTTTAAATATCCTTCTTGAAGGCCCAGTCTATCATGGTGGGACACAAGTGACGATGGGGCCACCAGAAGAAATAAAGTCATGGATCAAGATCCTGCAGAACTGCCTGACCGGAGTGCCACAGGACCGAGAGAAAGCACTTACTCTTCTGGAGGAGAGATTAGATGGATATGCTGCTATCACCGATGTTCCCGGCTCGCAACTCGTCCCAGAACTTCTAGAACTGTACCCTGATGCCATAGTCATCTGTACCATTCGAGATCCGGAAGCCTGGGTGAAGAGTTATGCGCAGGTCCGCCACCTGGCGACGTTATGGTTCCTTCCGGCTGTTCTCCTGCCGCTTCCTGGGATGAGACATTTCGTTGAGTGGATTTCCTACATTCCAAAACAGCGACGTCAGATATACGGGGAGCTAGTATCGATGGAGAATCTTTACCACCGTCATATTGCTTGGTTAAAGGAAGTTGTGCCCCAGGACCGTCTGGTGTTTTTTGATGTGAGGGAGGGTTGGGAGCCGCTGTGCAAGGCACTTGGCAAGGATGTGCCCAAGGACATCGCATTTCCGCGCATCAATGATGGAAAAGCCATGGAAGCGGTGGCGAGATCTCATATTAAGCGTGGTCTTACTCGATGGGCTGCTTTCCTTTCGGTGATTGGCGCTATCACTGCATGGTCTGTTCTACGTTGAGCAAGAACTCAAGAATCGTGAGTTAGTGGTGCCACACTCAGGTTGGTTGTCTTCAGCTGGGGGAATTTATGCCCGTGTGCAAAAGTCAGGTTTACTGAGAGATTCCCACTGATATGGTCGGTGAACCCGCTTTTGGATGACGCTTGGTTTCAATATTGAGCGCTAGTTTGAGTATACTAGTCCCTATGTAGAGAATTCCTTCCAGTTGCGGTGTGCTTCGGTGCTGTAACTGTACCTAAATGTCTGGGACATGCATGATGCACCTCTGCAAGGATGTGCTTGTGGTAAAGAGCGGTCTAACTCGGCGCAAGCGATCTCAGACTACCCTATACAACTTCTACATGGCTGTGCTATGGGCGTTGCTTGCAAGACTTACAGACGCGGATGGTGTTTGCATTGGGGTTGTGGACACTGGCTGAGCCGACGCCATTAGCCTGCGCACTGTCAGGGTTCCTGCTGAATATTTTGAATCCCGTATGATGCGATGCTGCGGGAACTAGCACAGAACATCGCGCGCCATCAGACTGTGGCTCCGATTGACTGGCAGTCGGACACGTCAGTTGATGATCTCCAGGAGGGTAATTCAACACAAGGGTCCCCGCCTCGAGCTAGTAGTGATCTGACCGTTGTCTTAACTGATGCGATATGCGATTCTACCATTCGCGCTAACCGTCGACAGGCCTGGCCAACCTCGTCCAGCACCAATACCGGCATATAGTGCTACTAGAATGGAGGGTTTATGAACACCTCAAATGTGACATGTTTTTTAAACCCTTGTCAGCTTTGCCATAACTGCATAGACGCCGGAACTTGAAAGTCCCGGGCTAAATACATAGTAAGGTCAGTTCCTTAACTAATTGACATCATGATATTGTCTATTATTGCCCTATGAATGCCATATTGCGGCCCATAAGAGGAAGACGTTATGCTATTTTCTGTCTTATTAGTACTGTAGCTTGTCTTATTTAGCCTGGTTACATGTAGGCCAACGTGAACGCGATGGTGGGCACGGAGTGCAAGTTCTGAACCTCGGATAAACTCAAGTAAACTATAGAATAGTAAAGTAGCATTCGCAGTTCAGTCTGAAATACTTATCTATCTTCAATTAGGGTAGCTGTGTTTGCGCTAATGGTACTCTTGACAATATCAAATGGGACTTTTATGCCTCGTGCCACAATTGTGATACCACCGCCCTAATAGACCCTATCTCTGCAGCCATCTATAAATATATGAAGCTAGCAGATCATTCTCTCCGGCTTTTAGACTTGAATCTCTTCAAGATTTCCTTTAACTGTAAGGTCTACGTATACTAGCTAGATGTAACAGACGTGGGGCATGAAGTATGGAAAACTACCTGCTATCCATATCACATTCATGACCTACGTCTAATGTAAATGTAGAGGGCGTTGTGGATACACCATACGACAGATTGTCTGCAACAAAAAGGTGAAGGAATAGACAGTTGAGAAAGAGTGTCATTACATGGTTCCATCGATCAAGGTCCAAGTCTTCTGCCTTCGTGTGATGTCTTTAACTGCGTGGAGTCCAGACTACAAACAACTTCCTCTTACCCTCCTGGAGAAGGTCGTATAACCATTGATATTGAATATTTCTTAAAGACGCAGACGTGATAAAGTTCTCATTACATTATTTGCCAGCCTTTTTATAATACATGGGGGGTCAAAAGTCTGACTACACTAGCGCGTTTCCGCCGACGCGTCAAAAAATTGTACTTTCTTCAACTATCTACCACACCACCATTA
>NW_022476124.1:0-38447 GCF_009193645.1 Aspergillus pseudonomiae
TTTTTTTTTTTTTTTTTTCTTTCCTGGTCGGGGAGAAGCAAATGATTTTAGTCGGTAAACTGGATCCGTGATCAGCAACGACTTCCTGCTTTTAGCTGTTAATCCGCTTGTCCGTGTGTATTTTGTACCAAATGGAGTTCAGTTCCAGAAAAGCAGGGGAGAAAAGGAAAGAGAAATGAAAGTTAGAGGTGAGTAAGAAGCGATAACGGAGTCCCTAAGATGAGCACAACAGAGGGTCTCCAGGGGTGTGAAGAATTCGGCCTGTCATTCTTGACCCACTGTGCACGCGGACGGTTTCATGCACCAGACAACGTGGGCCAAGGACAAAGGTGTGGATGGATCGTCCTTTGGGGCGATCAGAGAGGTCTCCCTTCCCTGCAGAGTCCGACATGGGAGGTAGTAGTAAGGAATTCTTGCTTTGGGTGCCGTGTTCCGTACCATACCTGATGGTGGTTACCGGGTCTCGTTACCTGCTGTTACCGCCTCCAGGATTACTACGTGTCACAATGTATACAGTAATCTAATCTTAGTAATTCCAGGTGCCATCATGCTGAGCTTCTTTCTGCTTCTTTATTCTAGCTTTCTTATGCATTCCATGAGGAAGCTATTTTACACTGATTTCTTTGTCATGAGACACGGGATTACTTCCCCTATATATCAACTAGTTACTCGCGATGCAAGGATATGCTGAATCGCCCGGGATACAGTATGTATGTATATACTTTACCCAGGAACCTGTTGGTGAGGGTAACATCAGTTGAACCTCTGTATCGATGTCTCAACGATACCATGCCGTTACCTAGATAATACCCGACCGAATATGAACAGGACTTACACCTGTTAATCACTTTCAACTTTCAGCTTGGAAGTGGGACTGTCCCGTACTGTACACTGCAAGCGTCGGATGATCAGCGGAATCTACGCCTGGGGAGA
Organism: Aspergillus pseudonomiae; assembly: GCF_009193645.1. Lineage (NCBI taxonomy): Eukaryota > Fungi > Ascomycota > Eurotiomycetes > Eurotiales > Aspergillaceae > Aspergillus > Aspergillus pseudonomiae. Next base: position 934 of record NW_022476124.1, read on the forward strand.
GTTTCGGCCAGATCGCCTAATAATTTCCCTTCTGCTCCTCCCAGTTCAAAACATACTATGTACTATTTAAAAGGCATTCAAGTATGGCTATCTTCTCACACGAGGTAGCAACAACCTCTAAGAGGTAAGGGAGTGAGTGGTAAGTTTGGGTGGAAAGAATAACTATTAGGTGTCATGAGATGCTTGCACTAAACAAGAGTAAGGAAGGTATGTACTGATACTACTGCAGCGGGAGGACATTCCTATGAAAACACTTATTTATCTAGTCCCCAGTACCCAGGTACGTATTGATTTCTTCTACCGCTTTCCCTCAAGTTACACTTCTTCACCCGATTATTTGTTCCTCCTGGTCTCATTCCTTTTGTTTTCTTATGTTTGGGTCAGCCAGCCTCATCAAAGTATAACGTGATCTGGCCCAATCCCCTGGACCAGTCCTGAAGGATCTCAGGACACAAGCCCAAGAGAAACGTGGCTCGTGGCGGGCATACCCTTACAACTTTTTTCTTTGTACGAGCACCCGGCAACACCGAAACATGGACAAACACTGGACCAGCCAGCCGTCACCACATCAAACGAGAAGACAAATGAAAAATCAGGAAAAAAGCAAAAATACACCTTCCTACCTTGGAAGACTCTGAATTCTGAACCCCACCAGATCCAGTAACGATCACCAGTCTTTGACTCATTGCCGGGAAATCCCCAACTATCGCGAGCCAGTCAGAGTGCCGGTTCGCAAACACTCGCATAAAGGCTCTTACTTATCCTAGATTAGTTCAGACACTAGTACCTTAATCAGCCACGCTTTTGTGTTTGTAACACTTGTGAAAAGCAACCATCGGCCTATCGACGTTCACTTTCGCTCTCTCCACTAGAATTGCCCATCCTTTTCTCAATATTACGAAGGGTGGGGCCGGGAAATACCTTCCAGGCTCCATCACCTTTCCTCCAGAAGTAAGGCTATTGAGGAGGAGCCTTGGGAGGCTGCTGAAATCATTATTTTCCCAACGGCTATGGGGAATCATGATCCTTGTCGCTCTTAAACCCTTTCCTTTCATCCCGTCCACGTGGGAAGAGCCTTCCCGCCGAACAAAACCGCGCGTTTCCATTTAGACCAGCCACCCAAGGGGAATCAAGCAATGGTTGGATGCAGATCAAGCGCCTGTCCCAGAGGATACTTAGTATTTAAACTGACGACTTCATCTCGCAACATTCTTCAGCCATTATGAAGAAGGTATTTGAAGGGATTTGAAGGAATGGATTTGATGATATGTCAACTCACCACATGGCATTAAGTTTGTACTAGCTGCTCGTAGTATTGAGACTATTCACTGCCTTGCATATAGACTGTTCTCCAATCTGATCGATCCAACCAGTAACCAGCCGTCGTTATTACGCTGTATTGCCTCATTATATTTCATTATATTTCAATCGTGGGCCGAGCGACATTACACGCGTCCATACTAGTACAGCGGACGTTGGGAAAGATGGAGGGGAACAAGAAGAAAAGAAAAGTAAAAGAAGGAAGAAGGAAGAAGGGAAAGAATAAAAAACAAGGTAGAAAGAGTGGACCAAGTTCCTTCCCGTGTGGCGGAGTAGAGATGGATCTTTTTTTGAAGCATTTGTGACCAGTCACTCTTTTGTTTCCATGACTCTTCCAGATGTATTCTTTTTTCTCCTAACCGAGATCCATGCGGTCCACGTGGACACACGTGGAGAAGGAATGGCGGGATGATTTTGGTTACTTGGACGGCTTGGCTACGGTAGTCAGGCGCCGCTCATCCAGTCAATCTCGCGATCGATGGATACTTTCAGGGTTCATACTTCGAGGTAGAGTTCAACAGTTTTCTGACAGGTAAATGACGACCACTTAACTTTACCGTCCTTCCATCTTGAAGGTTAATTAGTGATTGGAGAGCTCAAGGAGCTCCAATCGAGGAGCTCGGAGCTCCTACATACTTAGCAGCATACGTACGGGATGACGTACATAACGGTTACAAGGAAACAGGATGCTATTCATACATCCAGGGAACTAAGCAAGGTCATTTCTTAGCTTCGTGAGAACCAAAGGTAATCATATTGGCGACCGAAATGGATTAGCCCCCGAATCAGTTTGCCGCGTTGTGCGCGACAATCGACTAGTGTCGCCCCATCTTTCCAGTTGGACATATCACCAACTAACAACTGTTTCATTATCACTGCCCAACACACATACCTACTGGTTGGTTCGTCTAATAAATGTCCGAATACTGGGACCGAAAAGGGCTCGGGAACAGACCAATCAAGTCAGCCACAAAGTCTAAAAGTTGCCGTCTTGAGGGGATCACAGCCAGGATCTGAAACTCAAAGCGCCCTCCTGATCCTGTTTGCTTCCGACTCTCATTTCCCCTCCTCTGCGGCTCCTTTAGTCCAGAGTCTGATCGCCAAATCTGACATGAGCTCTAATTCGGATATAACGTTGCTTATTACCACTGAGACCCGCGCAATAAGGTTTCCAACCATGCCCAATATCAGGTTTTCTTAGTTGTCGCGAAGGTTGCCTCCCCCATTGAACTCGCTCCCCCAAAAGATTCCGCTATGTGGACGCTAGCACGCGGGATTCAATACGGGTCATAGAAATCAGAGGCGCATCTTATTCTGGCATACGCTCCGGATCACTCGCTACCAGTCGATGGATATATCCCGAATATTGGCCGTGAATTCCACTTCTCGGGTCGTCCCCACTCTTCTAGAAAAAGAATACGAAGCGGTGAGAGAGCCCTGGGCCACAATGGCGCAATTCATCTGGGGCACATCTTTCGATTGGATTCCTCCAGGTATCAATCGGTATTCTTGGCACCCTCTACAAAGTTGCGGTAAGACTGCAGAATTCCTGGTGTCTCTCAATCAAACAAGACCAACCCCAATCCTGAGGTGATCACGCGGACGTCCGTGAGCATATCTACGCCTCAACAAGACAACATCAGACAAAACCCGGGCACTGTCGGCCTGAGTCCATTTTTTCTCGTGTTTCCATTACTAAACACATGGAGTGGGTTTGATGATGTTTTACGATCTCTTTTCCTCATATCCATCTCTCTCAACTGAAACAAATTAAGGTGAGCCTCCGAGGAAACAGTAGAACTCACGTATACATAGAGTTGCAATCTGATATATATCATGCATCATCAATGCACCTACTACAGCACAACGACGACCGGCCTCAATCCTTCCCACTAGCCACGACTAATGCCCAGTAGCCCCTGCATAAGAGATCCTCTCCCTGGCCGCCACGCGAGACACAATGACAGGGATTATCCCTCCCAAGCTGGTTGACAAGCTTGAGTTTAGAATGATGACAGGTCAAATCGAGGCAGATATCAGCTCGACGATCCTGTTGGACGGATGCAAGTTCCTCCGTGTGCCGAACGTTCATGCGATTTGCCTGTGGGAACCAGAGCAAGAGTCAGTAGCGTTTGGGATGTGGCTTGCGACCGAGTCAGGTATACTAAAGGGCCTAGATGTCGCCAAGCAACAGCCACATTCACACTTTTTTTTTTTTGCCTCTCTTCATCTATTAGCAAATTTTTCACCCATGCAAAGGAGATAAGGAATCACTCCATGAAGGTAGAAATCCGTTTTGTGTTTTTCCTGGCTTTTTCATTGTTGCATCCCCCGGCTACCTGCCTAAACCGCCTCCAAGAAAACCAAATCACAAAAAAGGCCGATCCCCAAGCCCTAGAAACCTTCTTAATATAGAACATACATACAAAAAACCGCGGCTATCCGCATAACTAGGTACAGATAGAACAGGATCAGAATCCTTCTAGATGTCTATCAGCTCGTATCCAGGGCCCCCCTTTCATTTGACACATCAAACACACACACAACCCCCCATATACAAAGAAACACCACAACCAGTCCCTCCAGGATCAGACAAACACACAAATCCTCCATGATGCAAAACACGCACATCTTTCCTCGGGTCCCATTCCGCCCATTATTCATTCCCGCGGGTTCGGGGATCCTCATGAATCATTTTCGGTTCTTTTTTCCTATCTGTGGATCGCTGTATCTCTACATACCTGCTGTGTACTCCGTAGATACCTACCTCCATCCTCCAATACCAATCGTGATAATATGGCGCTAGGTATTGGGGTAGACTAGCTAAGTAAGCCACTACATAACAGCCTTAACTAAGGAGGGAATGTGGTGTATGCACTTAGGAAATTAGCACGTAGCTTGGCATCCACAATGTCCCATCCCACTAGTTAGTTAGTTATGCAGAAACATATTACTAAGAATTTAGACAGCAGGTCTCTCGAACACTAACCACTATCGTTCCACGGAAAACTGGAGATTCCAAAAAATAAATAAATAAATAAATACATGCATACTAATCATAATAAACCAGCCCGCAAAGCGCGTAACCAAAAAAGAAAAAAAAGATAAAACGGACGGTCCACTATCCTGAAACATCTCTAGTCACAATTAGACTACGAGGAACAGGACCCATTTTCTTGTAGCGGTCAAAGAGGTGTGGGGGGCTCTGGACCACCAGTTTCGGAACAGAAAAGAAGGTGGCAGAAGCCAGGTCAAGTTGGTAAAGTAATTTAATTCGATTTACAGAGGACTGGTTCCCCAGAGGAAACTGTTGAAAACAGATGGCAAAAAAAAAAAAAAAAAAAAAAAAAAAAAAAAAAAAAAAAAAAAAAAAAAAAAAAGAGAGAGGACGGGGTTACTTGAACTAAACCCAATCAGGGAAGAGCACTGGGTTTGTGGTTGCCACGTGGTTTTTTTTTTTCGCTATTCAACTGCCTGTAACGGGGGTAGCAAGGTAATTTACCGGAATAGGTTCTGGGTCCTTATTCCTATGTGGTTTGGTGGATGTTATTCATTGATTTGTCTCGTTTTTTTTTTAAATTTTCTGGCTAAGTCTGGGGGCGACAGGGATTGTTATGAAAGGATGATTTCCTACATCTAGTTACCGAAGTTAATGAATGAGTATCGGCGCTAGGATTTCCACTCTATTCTGATTTCATATCTATCTCCAGCGCATAGACCAGTTCGCTGCGTTGCCACTACCTTCCTACTAGTACAGTGTAGGTATTTTCCTGCAAAAGGGGGAAAAGGGGGATCTGGGATTGAATCTCGAGATTTGATCCGTTGTTCCTTTTCTTGCTTCCATGTTCCCGGTTCGAGATAGGTTTGCTTGTGTCGGCGGTTCCAGACAAGCACTTCTGGGCAAGAGGAAAAACGCGGAAAGACGAGGATACTATTTCCGTGCATGCAGCTGACTAAGTCATCCCATCGTCATCAGCACAATTAACTATAGATAGCAGCGATCCTCCAAAAATTGGGATCCCCTGAAACAAAAGATTTGATATCTAGACTTGACTTTGGGGCCGGAATATGCCTTTTTCGTCCAGACGGTCAGGGACCCCCGACGGCAAGTTCCGAAATTTCCTATCCTATCCATTGCCCGATTAAACTTCCATGTGACAAATTGAGGTTAAGGGGCGGCAAAAAAAGCAAAAAAGTAAAAAAGAAAAAAAATTGAACCAAGAGAGTTTAGACTAGCGAGATCTACCGAGACAGGAGCGAACTCCATCTGTATCAGATCGGAACCGGTCTGAATATGATATCATCCCCGGTATGGGTTCAGAGATTTAACAAACAGAAAAGAACAAACGACCGAAGTCCCGCCCCCATCCCACGGTATGGTTAATAACCGTTTAATCTTGCTTCGCGGACAACGTCCGGAGACGGTGTTGTTCTCCGAAACAGAATCCGAGGCTCTCAGGGGGGCGACGCTAGAGGTTTTCCAGAAGGGTTCTAGAACGCCGCTAGAAGGTGGATTAGATTCACTAGTGCCGTATCCGAGGAGATTAATGATTCCATAATCTATGATCCATGACTGACTTGTGAAGTAGTATCAGAAAGAAAAATACTACAGAAAAAAACTGGGTACTTCCGTCCGGGTCCACGATGAGGTAAGGAGATCTGTGGGCTGATATTCTTGTCATGATGTAATTGATTGCTTTGAGTTTACGTGTCGCTATGGGGACTTTTTCATGAGGCTGGTGATGGGAGTATAGTTAGATGGGAGGATCGATCGCATGTCCATTAATTTTTTTTTTTGTCTTGGTTTGGGGTTGATATTAGGGGCATTAGATCATAATACAGCTAATCTCCCACCAAACTCTGTTGATTTGAGATCTGTAGAATGTCAATCGGAGAACCCCGTCCAGCCATCATTGAAGTAAAATTTTCTTTGAGCCACAAACTCAATATCAAACGCAAAGAAAAAAGAGAGGAAAAAAAAAGTTTCCGAGCCACGCATCGGGTCTGTTTGCTGGAGACTGCACGTGGAGGATCTTCCGGGAAGGCGGTAAGTTGAACCTTGTCCGTGACACAGCATTACACCAGCCTTCCGGTTCCGTCGTATCCTTTCGCCGTATCAATACCCGTATTGGTACGGAACTGAGCTGGTAATCTACGGTGTCAATGGACGTCAACAGCAGATGCCGAACAGGGATTGGAATTGCTACGGTACACTGCAGATACCCATGTGGCCTCCGGGTGTCCATCAAACGTCAGGGCCAAGGCTGTTGCCTTGGCTGTAGGCCACCGTTAATGTCCTACCGTCTCCAAGCATGTTTGATACCTTGCAGCCTGATGACCAAACACAGCGACCTGTGGTACAGAAGGGGACGCCAGCAAGGGGACGGCCCAAAATACCAGGCCGATACCTCATGTCGGCGGGTGAAGCTTCTCATTTGGCAGGTGCAGATCCTTGCTTCCACGCGAAGGAGGTTAAGTGGTTGCTTGATGGAGTCTAGAGGGCCCACTGAGAGACTAAAGTCCCTAGTAGTCAGTCCGAACTTCAGGGGCGGATGCCTGAGGATGAGAGTTATTATGTATAATCATCCTCGTCCACTGCCGATATGAACAGGGTTGATTTGGAATCGGTCGAGGGAGCTACGACTTAAAACGGTATATGCTCGCGCATATCATGCAACGTTTCTTAGCAGATCTCAATTGGCATAAGCTGATCGGAATGAAGCTGATCGACCCTATTGGACGGTGGCCCCAGGCCACCAGCCTGCCTTAGCGACGTCGCTAAACAGCTAAACCTGGTTCGGAGGTAACAGGGATATTGGCGCTTGATTGCATTCTTCCACGGTGTCCATGTTGGTTTCATCTCGCCCTCCTCTCGCGTGAAAATGTCGCTCCCCGCTGCCCTGGACCTCTTGGGAGGGGGTTTCAGGATCAGACCATGCCAATGGATTCACATCCATGAGTGAATCAATATTTCGGATCCGATATCATCCATCGTGTCGGGAAATTAGTCTAGTCAACGCAACTGAACCCCTCCCTCTCTTTCTCTGCAGTCAGATGCATAACGAAGAGAACAGATGCATAAGCCGGACAACGTTGGCTTGGTTGACACTAATCACCCTCCGATCCGTACGCCGAGACCAGTGAGTTGTATCCTCTTAGGTAGGCAGGAGAAGGACATTTCATGCATTAGTGTGGAGAACGCGCCGCTGATTCGCTGGCTGTTCGATATACGATTGAGAAGAACCAGGATGACAGGCGAAGAGCCAGGAGGTTTAAAACTTAGGGCTAACCGGAAAAGAGCGTCTCCATCAGCCTCTACGCAGTAAGAGATATTAGTACTAACCTCCGGCCAGGACTAATCTCGGACAGTGGTAACTCGATCCGTGTTAGTCTCGTCGCCAGTTTGCACGAAGGATGAAAGAGCCCTCTACTATTCTCTTTTGATACTTCAGACATGGAGCTAGACAGGGCACCCATGCATCGTCCAGAGGGGGTCGCACCGGATTCGCTTCTCGACCCGTCATTCGAACGGGCTGAGTAACTTTGACCAGCGAGCGTTAAAGGGGGAACACGAAAACGAGAAAAAATGATGCAATAAGAAAACAGGAAAATCCGGACCACAGGCATGCCTATAATTATCATAACTATTCGTATTATAGCCTCGTTGACAGTCCAAGCTAAAATGGCACGCTATCCCCAACATCTCCATCTTTCTCCACATGGCTCTTTCTTCACGCCCCTGGCAGGTTTGTCAGTTAATTAATCGGACCACTCTGCAGCGTCCGAAAAAGGCCCTGTTCTGTGCCCATGCCTCTTCATGAACTCCCTCAATCCACCACCAACCCGGACTCAGTCTAGTCTCCCTGTTGGTTAATCCAATTTAGTTCCATCGTTACATCCATCATGCATGTCTAGACCGGACGGAGACTCGCTTACTCTGATGATCGCCCAACCGCTAATAACACAGATCTTATAGGCCCAGGGAGCACTCCATTTTCTTTCACAATCATGCAATATATGGGGATGACTTACTCTATAGGGGAGGGGGGGGGAACTCTCCTTTGCCGTCGGACATGGCCGAACTAATCCGATACCCAATCTTGCGTATTGATTAGTACGATATGCTATCTATGTTCCCCGGTGATAAGAGGATCAGAAGAGAAACAGAAGACGTTTCATTATAATTTTCTTTTTCCTTGGCCGTTACCTTTAGGGGCATCGGCCGAGTTGATCTTGCATTGACCGCTTGTCAGCGAAGTCCTCCTTCGACGCTATGTAAGCCCTGAGAGAAAGAGGGTCACTAAAGTATGCACATCCTAAATTAACCCCAAAAATTAACCGTCGCGCCACCATTTCCCCAGAGAACCACCTGATCCAGCCATGTCAACCACTTCTTCGAAGCTAATTTCTACCCGGAACATCCGACCATCTGCTGTGCCACTGCCTCCGCCAACCGGACTGATCAGCCCCCAGCTGATCAGCTTCTCCCACGCTTCACGTGCGACGTCCCGACCCCAGACGCGTCCAGGGGTTGCGGCGGCGCCGGACACGGAAGCCGATGTCTTAGCAAACGTCAAAAGCCGGACGTATTCGGCATATGCGGCGGGGAATGAAAGCGCCAAAGGAGCCAAACTCTGAGGCTGTGTCGCTTCTAGACCCGGGTCATACAACGCAGCCAGCCGGGTGGCTGCCAGCAACAAAGATAGGGGCAGCGACGAGGGACTGGCAGAGGTCGTCGTCGAGGTGGAGAAAGGTAGAGGTCCGGGATCTGGACAAGATAGGCTTTGGCTGCTAAAAGTGGTTGGCGTTGGGATCTGGAGCGTGGCAGCTCCGCCTGTGGGGTCGTAGCTGCTGTAATGCAGCTCCGTCATGCCAATCAAAGCGCTGGTAAAGAACTCCTTCGCCGATCTGGTTTGGAAGAATATCCTCCGTAAATGCGCTTGAAACGCCTCATCACTCCACAGGCCCTATTCTGAGTAAGCTTCGCCGGTTCAACGTTAGATGCTGCCCACAGGAGGTGAAGATACCTGTAAATACGCTCTCCACCCTTCCAATAGTCTTCCGAACTTTTCGGATGTGATAAGTGAACGCGCCTCGGGATTGGCTTCTTCCAAGTAGTCCGAGACCTCCTTGTCTTCCAGGTCCAGACCGGCTAGACAAATTTCGGAAAAGCCTTCTAGTGATCTCGGAAGCGGAACATAGACGTAGCGATGGCTGAACCGACTCTTCACTCGCTTTTCCAACATCTCAGTCACATCCACTTTCGTAGTCAGGCCCAGAACCGCAACGGGGGCCTTCCGCGCTTGCGCAATATCGAACAGATTGTACAGGAGGGTCTGACGTGGGTGAGTGACAAAGAGGTCGAACTCGTCCAATATGATAACAATGGACTTGGCTGCGGTTACGGTGTTTGTATTATTAGAAGCACCAAACAGCTCTTCCGGGTGCGACAAAAGAGCGAGAAGAGTGGCCATCGTGTCTGCGTAGCTGCTTACTTTCCCCGCCTCTTCTTCAGTATTGGTCTCACGACCAAGCTGGCGCCACATCTCACGAAGCGCCAAACGGTCATCTGTATGCAAGAACCCGTTGAGACGAACGACGTGGAAGTCATTGTGGTGTTCTCTTTTTAGCAACGAGATGATGGTCTCGACTATAGCGGTTTTTCCGGAACCTCGTGATCCGAGAAGGAGCAAAGAATTGCCCTCTCCAACGCTGACCGTCTGCTCCACCAGCTGATGAACCTTGTCATACTCACTCTCCAGGCCTTTCAAAGGAATACATCTCTTGCCAGTGAGTTTGTCAAGGATAATCCTAGACAGCACCCCCAGTTCAGCGGTCAAGCCGTTGTATGCCAGTGTCTGCAATGCTTCAGCGTAAGCCGGAAGTGTTTCGCCTCCAACGACAGTCTCATCCTTCCCAACCAAATCATTTTGGGTAAGATCTTGCTGTAATTGCATTGAGACAAGATCGTCCAATCCATCCTGGTATTCGTCCGGAGAAGGGGACTGCCGCGCCCCGGGTTCCTCATCACCATTCGTATTTGTCTCAGTCCCAGTAAACCGCACAGGGGGTCTCCTGGACCGCGTCCTCGTCAGCCTCTCAGTCTGAGGCTCCGATTGCGGCGACTCTGCTTCGTCGTTGTCGTCGTCGTCTTCAGATACATGTCTTGCCTTCCGCGTACTCCTCGGAGTGGCAGCGCTTCGTCCCGACGCCGGGGGAGGCCTCCTAGTAGACGCAGGCGTCCCAGTTACCTCGTCTTCATATCGCTGAGGCGCTTTGCGCTGCCGCCCACTCGATCGTAGACCAGGCCTTGAGGGCGTCTCTACCCCATTCTCATTCTCCTTGCCCGGATCCTCTTCCGCGGCTTTCTGGCCTCCCTTTGATGCCCGGCGTCGCACTGATCGTGAGGCAGTCGGTGACCCTGTGTGTTCGTCGTCCGGAGACTCCTCGTCCCGAGGGGGTTTCTGCGGTGTCGGAGATGCGGCGACCTGATCGCCCATTGCAATATCCCCATCCCCATCGATGCTAGGCGCATCAGACACTCTTCTCCGCTTGCTAGCCCGCGATTCCTTCATCGTCCAACTATCCGTGATAGACACGGACAGACCGTCGCGACACAGCGGTACCCGGTGGTCCAGGACGTAGGGAGTCCTGCTTCAAGTGAATTATCGCTTTGCGCTTTGCACCGTACAATAGCTAATCCGTTGAATCAAACCGAGTAAACTGAAGCGTCAATGGCACGTCGACCGGGTTTGAGCATCGAAGGAAGCGGGAAGAAAGGGTAGGGTAGATGCGGAGTTGGAAATTATTTTCGGAGGTTTGCGACGGCGCGCGCAATCTGGGGAGATTATTTCCTGTTAGCGCCTTATCGAGAGAAATACAATCCTAATCCCCGTATATGAAAGATAACTTACGATTAAAACGCGCTTATATAGTAGGGGACGCCTTGGTGTTATGGACATAGATCTTGCGGGCGCTGGCTGATTAGACATGGCGATCTTGTCGCCTGAGGCAGAACGCGTGACGCGCAGTCAGGTGAGATGGGGGTAGTTTTGGTTAGTACCCATGCAGTTTGTGACGATTCGGAGATTCTCCGAGGGACAGTAAGATATCATGAGTTGTACTTTTGAGGTATGTTGAGGGGGAATTTTCTTGCTGTTTGGATAAAGAGAAGGCCTTGTGAACTGGTTGAGGAGTGTTGGCCGGTTTCTCGTGGTAAAGACGGATGTAGTATATGATGCTACCGAGTATCTCCTATGTATGGGAGTGATTATTATACAGCGTTTCTGGGCCCAGATTCTCTCATATCGGCGAGGCGCCTGCATCGCTAGATGTTTCCATAGTGAGGCTCTAGCAGGCTAATGGAACCTTGATTGATTAACTGATTGACGATGCTACAGATTCTGCTGCTGTGGAGCTCTGAGTCCGTGTACAGAGATCCAATTTGATACACTTGAGATTTAATAGATGGATTGACGTGTATAGGCCATTAATGATTTGGACATCTAAAACTTTTGGTTTACTAACCATGGAGGATACCTCGGTCCGCTTGCACTGTTGAGAAATATATATCCCGTAGACGTAGGTGTCTTTGAGGAGGCAAACAAACCCAACAAAAAAAGGATGCCGATTTGCCTCGAGATATGGGTCAGGAAATGCATCCATCAAGCCTCCAGTTCTAACCGCTAACGTCCCATATAGTGCAATCCGTGGAGACCAGCAATTTTGCTCAAATAGTGGTTGAAGTTTAAGACTCATAAGCCAACCGCGTCCAACCTCGGCTATAATTTAGAGTCTACCTCTTAGCTGTTCTTCCTCCGCGTATAGCTGCCGGAGTACCACATCCTTCTGTACATACAAATAAGCACTCTCCGCTCAAAAATCCCGTAAAATCATAGACTTTTAACCTTACTTCTCACCATATTTTTTTTTCCCGGGATCCTATTAATACGCTCACAATGCCGGTCCGCGCCCCAGACAGGAAATTAGATGACTTCGAGGACCATGTTTATCATTGCGCCAACAGTATAAACGTAGAAAATGATGAAGAGGTGCCGTCCCTCCCAAAAGCCTACTCTATATATCCGTCGCTGATTAACCTAGCGCTGGGACATCGATTCGATTGCTGCCGATCTCCGCTTTGAATCCGCAACTCGGGGTCCCCCAGCCCGGGTTTCATACCTGTTGAATGTAACCCCCAAGATGTGTAATGTAGTGGGAACACTCCACGGGGGCTGCGCTGCGACGTTGATTGATACTCTGTCGACTACGATCCTCCTGGGTCTCTCTAAGCCGGGATACTTCTCCTTGGGCGGAGTGAGTCGGAACCTCAGAGTCACGTACCTGCGTCCGCTCCCTAGTGGCATGGAGATCCGACTAGTATGCGAGGTTATACACACGGGGAAGCGGTTGGCGCTGCTGCGGGCGGAGATCCAACGAGCTGATACTGGCGCGGTCTGTGTGGTGGGTGAACACGAGAAGGCCAATACGGACCCGGAGGGGGTTGGGAGGATCTGATTCTACGGTCATACACGTGTTGGGTTTCTTCTTTACGCTGTGGTTAGAATATACCATGTAGAATGAGCATGACGACTTGAATCTGCAGCATTACATCTTTTTATTGATGGTCTGGGTTGGACAACCGAGAAAGCATCACACTGGAACCTCAAGATCTTCAGAGGCACCCGGTGTCTACTGATCTTATGGGCGCAATATATACCAAAAGTAGAGGGGATGTACTGTCTCCAAGATTGCCATGTCTGGAGGATGCAAAAGAGGATAAGCAAAGGAAAAGAAAGTCCAAAAGGAATTATGGCTCAACTTAAAACATCCAAAGCAATGATATATTACCTAATTCTCAAATGCGACGACAGCGAATTTACTCCTGGGCAAGTCGCTGATCCTCCCGGAGGCCTTCAACGACGAGCTCCTCACCTGTCGCACGGCGATAGATGTCACGGACATCGGCTGATTTCATGTTAGTCTACCCCAGCCTAGCTTTCTTCATCCCTCCCCCTTGGGGCTATGAAGAAGTGACTTACCTGTTGTGGTTTCAAAATGAGATGTAGCATCGTAGCTCTTGGAGATAAAGATGTTGTCATTCTCACCGCTCTCCAGAGGCTCGTAGAGCGGGATGGGGGGACCAAAGAACTTCTCCTCGATTTCACCCAAACGCTCAAAGCCGGGCTCCAGCTCAATGTGATGGTTAGCATCAGACTCGGCAATGGTCGAGACGATAGCGATATAGTAGCCCTTGGGGCAAACGTTGTGTGCCGATGAAACCATAGCGATGTAGATATCTAGACGGTATCAGCAAAGTTGTCGTTTTCATCCTTCAAGTATTGTGAACACTGACCGTGCTTTCTTCCAACCTGCGACTGGGGAATGATCAGCTGCAGCGAGTCGCTACCGTCCGTCTTGTCGATGGGATGCTTCAGGATACAGATCGCCTTCAGCAAGTATCCGGTAACCTTGGCCTTGCTAGGGAAATAAGATGGGTCTGCCAGAATTTTCTTGGTCTTGGTGGTGAACTTCATAGTCTCGCCGTTGTCATCCCGATCCTTCATGGTCGCCTTGATTCCAGAAACCTTGCCGTTCTCATAGAGGACCTCATCGATGTTGGTGTTAAGCATGTAGGTACCTCCATAGATAGCAGACAAACGAGCGAAGCCCTGAGGGAGCTCGCCCAGACCGTAGAGTGGATAGATGTAGGGCGACTTGCCGTAGCGGGCCATAGAGTTCACGTACAAGCGGATGCGGTTAATGGCATCGGCGGCCATTCCGCTCTTTCCAATATACTCATCGGACTGGTATAGGGCCATGGAGTGGCCAATGAAGTCACGGGTGTTATCTTCCAAGCTGAATTTGTCATAGACTTCCTTCATGGTACACTGAGCAATGTTCAAGCCTATACCATGTTAGCAGTCATGACAATGTAAGCATCCCGTTCCAGATCACGAACCCTGGTGAGTGCTAGGATCGTCCTCCTTGAATTCGCCAACCCATTCGAGGAATTTCTTGGCTCTCCGCTTCTCGAACATGCCCATGAGAGACGAGCGAAGTGCTTCTTGGGCATCCGAAGGAACCTTCGCCACAGTGGCCTTAGGACTCTTTCCTTGTTGGACGTAGCTACCAGCAATCTGCTTGAACTCGAGGTAACGTGTGACATCGGTGGAAACCAGGATATTCGTCAGCTCGCCGTTGGCCATCAGCAGCTTGGGGACCAGGTCGATGTTCCAGTCATTGACCCGTCCATACTTCTTCCAGGGCTCTTCACCGGGGCGGACGTTGCCATATTTCTTGAAAAGCTGCGCAGCGATAAAAGAACAGAATTAGTACCTCGAGTATATAGTGTGTTTATCAATACTTACTGTTTCGATGTTCACGGAAGCAGCCTCTCTGTTTCGAAAGATTAGCGGGGGGTGACGTGTGACGGGCGGAATAGCTTCCCAGCACCAGCTGTCAGAACAACTTACCCTCCGTAGTGGTCATTGCGATCGATGTGAAGAACCTTATTTCCCTTGACACTCAGAACACTATATATTGATCAATAAGTGACCCAAAAATGTCGTTGGGGAATAGAAGAGAGTGCATACCCAGAAAGCACACACTCAGTCAGGCCTGAGAGGGGTGTTAGTCCAGCTTGTTGAACGGCGGGGTAGCAGCTTAACAGCACGTACCAGTGCCGAGAACAACAACATCATATTCAGGGGCGATCTCATCCATGATGGAATATGATGAGGAATATTGCGAGAGGCGGGAAGTAAAAAGAGGTTCAATGTAAATGAGACTAAACAAACGTTCAGTGGAAAAAGGAGAGTGAAATGGTGAAGGTGGGAGGATGCGGAGACGGAGAATGAATGAATGAATGGGAGCGGTGAGTTTGTGTTTTGAAAGGAGGTCCTTCAACCTTCTGGGTCAGGCCGTTAGGTAGTCTAGTCTAGTCTATTACTATCCCCCGCGGATCACTCGTGAGCAATGATTTATTCTTATTATTATTACTATTCGGTACCCTCTTCCCCCCTCAACTAATTAAAGGATCCACCGATCCAAATAACCTCCCATCTCAGAGTGATAGTTAAGGAGTCGGCTTTTCCAGAATAGTCATCGAATATACTAATTTCTCTTACTATTACGGATCCTGGGAGAAAAGTTAGTAAAAGAAAGGGAAACGAAAAGAAAATATACACTAAAGAGGATAAAATATAATAAAATCATTAATCTAAATACGTAAACCTCCTGAACCGCTCTGAGTTACCCCTTTTCCCATCGGATGAACTTAATAATCTGTGGAGATCGTGGACTCCAAGGAGTATATAGATGCCAATTATTATATACACATAAGTACCTTTGCTTTCACCCCTAATCGGACAACTCCTGCACTATTAAGTCAGAAGGTATACGATCTAGACTCAGTGACAAATCCTTTCCCCTTTTCGGTACTCATCTCCATAAAGCATCGGAACTAGTTCACGAATCATATAGAATCAATTGGACTAATACAGAGTGATAATACTACATACACAGAACTAATCCGAGACAGGAGCTCTTACAGCCCGTTTCTGGTAACTGTAACGCTCTATCTAGATTATGCCGTGCTCGATGCCTCTTCAGCACCCTCTTCCTGTGGCCGGTAACCACTGTTGTACAATTTCTGGGCGTCTTCCCAAGCATACCATCTTTCCCGAAGAACGTGCTTGATGCTCTTTTGCGTAACACGGATCTGTCCAGGGCAAACGTTAGTGTCCAGATCTCAATGTACGCGCATAAGCCCCATATATGGGATGGAGCCTCGCAATTTCCATAATATGAGTATGCTGAATCAATGTCCAGTACCGCGTCGCCAATGTATGGAGGCATATAATATTGCAAGGCTTTGTACGTGGGAAAAGAACTCACCGTCCGGTCCCGATTGTCAAGCTCCCATTCTCCGTAACCTGCCTTCAGTCGCTGTCTTTCCAGCTGAGAGGTGGCTATGCGATTGCGTTCCTTGACACAGACCCACCAAAGAGCATGGAGATCCTCCCAGGACTTCTCACGGAGTTCCTGAATTGACCAGGACCGACCTAAACAATTGTTGGTGAGCATCACCCTGTGCCTAGTAGATCCTCTTTTTTTGGCCCTCCCTCAACAAAGCCCGACGGAGAGTGGACTAACCATGCGCATGATCGTATTTCGGCGTGCTAAGTGCCTGGTGGTCCGGAGGGAAGAATCCCCAAAGGCCATGATCCGGGGTAGGATGACGCTTCTCGAGGGTTTCCGGCGAGACAGGCTTGGGCAGGGGGTATTTCGAAACGCCCAATTTAAACTTGGGGCCGGTATGGTGGATGGCGGACACACCGCGTGATTTGCTCAGATCACGTCCATGGCCAGCGGCGACAGCGGTCGACGAAAAGTTCGAGCACTGAATCCGGGAGAAATGAAGGGACGGCGCAAGGTAAGGAGGAGGCAATTCGGCCAGCGGAAGGCCCCCGCACTGGCGAGCAAGTCGCGCAACCGATTGGCGATGCATCGTGGTTTGGAGGTAGCGGCCTTCAAGAAGACTCGTAGAACACCTGCGGTTCCGACTCAAGAAGCTAACGGAACGAGTGGACTTTTCGGCGGGTAAAACACGTGACTCAACAGCCGCTTGCCGTGTGACACGCTCCGTCGCGGCAGCCTACTGCGGTTCTGTTCCAGGTCCCTTGGGTTTTGAGTAATTGTCAAGTGCGCTTCATAGTATCGACACGCATCCGGTTCTTCTTTGTTTCCGTATAAAACCATTGCCAGGTGCGGGACGGGACTCGAAAGCTACTAGAACAGTGTAACAGGATCGTTCTCCAATCAGATGATCAAGAAGAGATAATGAAATCGGGTTAAGCCTTCGGTCATATTGTCTATCTTGAATATATCTATGGATCAGTTTTAAACCAAGCAAATGAGTGAGGGTTGGCCCTTGAAAAGAGACCTTCACATCTAGAAACCTTACCAGTTATGGAACTAAGCTGCGCCAAATGGCGGCTAAGATGGTCCGTGCACACCAGGAAGCGCGCGTTTGAAGCCACTCCACCTTCCAGTATCCGTCGCATGAGAGTGGGCAGAGATCCTCGAAGCACTGGTGATTTCAAGACCTCCCCAGACTCTTTGTGTTAACTTTCTCTTGGTTTTCCGAATTAAAATATTTATTTTATAGACAGCCTTTGGAAGCTTGTATCACATCATGAATCGGCCAGGTTTGTCAATTCCCTTTCTTCTCTTTGTACTGTCCATGGCCCGGTGTTGGTATAGCCAGCCACAGAAGTGATTTCCTTTGATCAACCTCTATATGCCGATGTGCCGTTGTCAGTATATCTGTGGTTACTTCAAAAGTTCGCTCGTGAACAGGAAATGTCTTATCCCCACCTCAGCATTGCGCCAGTTGTATAGATTCACAGTATGGCATCTTGACCTGCGACCGGGCGCCTTGCAGACCTTATCAAACCTCGGCAGCTTGAACGAAGAGATCACAAACCTTTTTTGTTTAAAACTTGTGAATTAACCTATCATATGCTGACTCTTGTTACTATTGACTAGGACCAGGCCCACAACCTCTCCGGGGTATGTCTGGATTCCCCGCACAGCAACAAGCACAAGCTCGAAATGCGACTCTGGCATCGGCGCGTTTGCCAAACGGAAAACTAGGTGCGATTAATTCGGAAGTTATCATTCGGTATCATTACAGCCTTGGAAGCTAATGGAGGAAGGCGAAATAGGGAGCGGTGCTGCTTGGAATTTCAACCTGCCTGTCAGCGGAACCCCAGGAATCCAGAGCAATCAGCAACGCAGTATGGGGAATATTGGGTCTTTTGCGCAAAGCCTCAGTGGGTCGCAGCCTGCTACACCTCTTGATTTATCGTGAGTGTGACCTCGCTTGTTTTCTCGCCTCGAGGCTTCTCCGTACACAAGAGACACGGAAATCTTTCTTGACCGCTAATGCTGGGAGTTTGTCCGCTAGCGATTTCCCTTCCCTATCCGGAGCACCCCCACAGTCTCAAGCTCAGAATCCGGGGCACTTAGTATGGGCGAATGCCAGCCAACGAGCCATGCAACAGACCCCTGTCCAAAGGCAGCAACTCCCTACTTCTCAAGCACCTTCACGACCACTTCAAACACAATCCCACCCCCAACAACCATCTCAACCGTCGCATGATGATGTATTCCCATCTGGAGCTCAGTTTGCCAATCGCCTCGATGACTATAGAAACGGCGGACAGGGCATCAGCGGTCAGTTAGGCGCAGGCACACAGCCGCAGACGGGCAATATTGAGGAATTTCCTCCTCTGGGGCGCAACGTTGCCGCAGAAATTGGTCAAGATCGCAGGGGATCTTTAATGCAAAGTGCGGGATTTGGTAGTTACAACGCTGGCTTACCGCTTTCCGGCGCAAGCCAAGCCCAAGCCACGCAGAATCGCAATGCAGTATCAGCATCCATAAACGGACAGGAAAGAATAATGTCACCTGCCAATGCGGGATCAGGAAGTATGTTTGTTGAGGCCTTCCTTCATTGGCTGATGAAAGATTAATCATTCCCAGGTATTGGAACGTCACGATCGCCCGTCAACCAAGCCTCCAATGGGGTGTCGGGTCAAGAGAAAGAGGTTCGGCCCTCAATATGAAGGTTGCATGTATACCGGCTTACGATACTTTGCGCAGGACTTGAATAATGCTGTGTTGTCAACCCAGCGCAATTTTACGGAACAACAGTCCGCTTCCGGGGAGACACAAGAGACTTCTGGAGCTGCCCAAAGTGCGGAGCAACCGCCACTAGGCGAGATGAGCGAGCTCGATAAATTCGGGCTAGCAGGTCTTCTGCGCATGATTCACAGCGATAGCCCGGATGTCGCCGCTCTTGCAGTAGGTCAGGATCTGATGACATTAGGCTTGGACCTGAACCAACCGGAGTATGCCCATGTCTATTAACCCCGTGCTTTGTTTGCTCAACTAAAATATGTTAGACCTTTACACACATCTTTCGCGTCCCCTTTTGTGGCATCCATGACCGGCGTGCCCTTGGAACAGGACTTTGCGCTGCCTTCTTGTTACAACGTTGCCAACATCCAACCACTCCAGTCACGTATTGCCAGCTTTAGTGACGAGACATTATTCTACATCTTCTATAGCATGCCGCGGGATATCATGCAAGAAGTTGTGGCCGAAGAGTTAATGGGCCGCAAGTGGAGATATCACAAGATTGAGAGGTGTTGGCTTACTCGTGATGAAACATATCCCGGTCCCGTCGATGTTGAGCGCGGCGTCAGTGAACGAGGCATATACCTAATCTGGGACCCTGCCACCTGGAAAAAGATCAGAGTACGATAGGACCCATTCGCAACCAAGTTTCCCCTTCCCCGTGCTAACGAAAACCTTGCCGGCAGCGCGAGTTTATTCTCCGATATGAAGATCTTGACAACAGAATGGACCCCAACAGGGGACTCGCACGTGTTGGATTCCCACAACATGGTTCATGAACACCCTAGAGCAGCATGATAAGGGAGTCAGCAACGGCGTTGGGGTCTCATCCATTGTATGGTTGAGTCAGTGCTGCCAGTGATTCCAAGCCACTAATTGTTCCTCAGAACATGAGTGGATATATGCTGAAGCAAATGACTATTATGATCTTGTCACTCTTCGCACCCAAGCAGATAAGCTAATACTGGCACTGAATACTATGACTCGAACAGAATACAGTCATGCATAATCTACCATATATTGAGCTCCAAGAAAGACAACTACCAAGGCCTTGGCCCGTAGCTATACTAAATTTATACTTTAGCCATGTCGGTGGCTTCATGTATACCTTCGGCCCGAGACAAAATGGCTAATGATGTTATCTCTACAAAAACATAGGTAGAACTTATCTCAAGCCCTCTGGCTTTTATGCAGCCGCTGCTTATATAATCTTGCTATGTCCATAAATAGACCAAAGTATTCCAATCTTTATGTTCCGCCATATGTACACGTGATTCGGCAGTAGTTAATCAAGTGCAATCCTCATTCACTCTTTGACGTCGCATGTGAGCAAGATCTTTCCAGAATCCAAGTCTAGCGTGGAAACAAGCTACGTGAAATTATAGTCCGCATCAAGTAGTAAAATATCAAATGTACCACTCTAATACTGCCCGGCATATTTGTATGATTAATGAATTATTCAATACTATAAGACCCTGTCTTGTCCAAGTCTCATCGTGAGCCCAATTTCCTTCAGCCGATACCGGTCCTCACAAATGTGCCACATAATATAGCCATTAATAAAATCCTTCCAAAGCTTCCCAATAACACCGTCTTCTCCAATCCCATTACTGACAGCATACATAGTCTCAGCTGTTTCCCTGCAAATTTGCTCTAGCACATCATGAGGGCTGCAACATGAGGTACGAGCTCTGTTCATGATGTTTGTGTTCATCTCAGTTCCAACCACGGACTCCTTAAAGAACGACAGAATATCATTTATATCGTCAATGAGGTCCAGCATACAAGCAATAAAGGGCACATAGGTCGGCAAATGCCGGGTTTCTTCTGCAAGGTGCTCAGGAAAGATGAAATGGGCGTACACTTCCCCAGCTCCAGTCTTGTCACGGACAAATTTGGATGCTCGTTGACCAAACTTTGCTGGAAGATTCAGGCCTGCAGCAAGATTTGCTTCAACCGTATTCCCCAGCATGAAGTCGACGAGACCTTTGGTAATGACCCCAGTTGAATATGGGCCATAGTACATTCCGGTTTCAGTCGCAACGAGCTCCAACCACATCTTAACAACAGTGTCGTCGCACTTTAAAGCATGGAGCCCATTATAGGCACCGGATGAAACTCTCTGAAGATCGGGGAGGATCTGTTCAAGGTCCTGTTCTGCTTTGTCGTCCACATAGAGAAGAAAAGTGGTGTAGAGCGCAATATATCGTTTCAACTGGTGGCTAGCATGCGGATACCACTTGTCCGCGGCGCTGGTACATGCTGGCAAGAGCTTCCAAATGCGGCTCAGTTGGTGCTCCTGGAGATTATGAGAAATGATATATTCTTCGAGCTCCGCGAATAGTTTTGTGTGGAATGGCCGGACTGCCTGCTGAAGGTCAAACCCAACATCCTGTAACCAAGTTCGAAGGATTTCCTCTGTCGGCTTGTGGAGGCCTGTCATGCTTTTATGGAGTCGCCTAGGGCAGAAAAGAGGCTTGGAGAATAGAGAAACAATGTAGGGCTCTGTTCAAATGTGAGGAAGAAATATACTGGTAGGGGTGTTGTAAGGTAGAATAGGATAATCTATATTCTGAAGAAGCGAATTGTTAGGATCAGAGTAAATAAAGATGTAGAAAGGGAAAACTCTGAATTATCTGACCTTTTGGCCTAGTGTCCAGCGTTCAAGCGTGTTTGCCTCGTTCCCACACCCTCACAGTAGTAAACAGTTTTCAGGCTTGAAACTCTGATAACAATATTATCCTGTATTATGATATACAGTATAACTATACTTTTCCAAGGTCTCCTTACTTCTAAACTTGTAAGTTAGAACTTAAAATATATTGATATACTATAACTATACTTCTCCTCACGTACAAATGTCAGAAGAATACCTCCTAAACAGGGTAGAAGATTTACCAACTACGTAAGGGTACATAGGCAGTAGATACTATCAAGATAGAAGACCGATTCTTGCTTCTTTTGTATTATCAATATAGTGGTAGTTTACAGCCACCCATTTTCCCTTAGTCTTCGGAAAGAATCAGACAGATGTGGGGGGACTATTGTACGCTATTGAAAAGGCAGCGAGTCTGGATTCCCGATATTGCTGTTCGGCTGTTGGAATATCTATGCACGGCGGACAGGTGATACGATACAGTCATCATGCAGAGTCGTCATCGGATCTGTGACAATAAACTTAGAAGTTGGAATTTAAAACATATTGATATACTGCAACTATACTTCTTCTTGGCAAGCTTGGAACCCTAACAATAATATTCCACTTCTTCTCCTTCTCACAGAGCCACCGGGCTCAGTACCCTTTACTGTGATCGACGGGTGGTGTATCACTGTGGTAGGTGTAACTAAAATACTTTGACACTAGAGTTCTGGGGTCGCCAACTCAGCAGTCAGTTTTTTCACCTGAAAATATTGAGAAATTTATGAACCATTGAGTATTCGGGACTCGAGAGTAAGATGTACATAGTATCAAAACTAGAGACAGTTCCTCCAAGGTAACTACAGTATCTTGAAACTCTAGACCTTACCTATCTGGTATATGTTTTTTTAACTTAATCGTACGATTGATCTTAAAGTTAGCGTTGAAGCTAGTGTTTATTAACTTTAGAAGGCGGAGTAGTAGAGTTATTATCAACCTTATTTAGAGTCGGACTTACACAGTTTTTAACTATTTGAGATCTTGGGGCTTTACTTATCTAGCTTTAAGTTTAATAGTATTCGAGCACTGCGGCTACAGAAGTATGCCGACGATGTTGTCCGAGGCGCCGCGAAGTCACGCGCTGTTTTTGAGTCATTCGGTTTTTCTTCTTCTTCTTATTATTATATATGCGTCGAGCGCTTTTTCAATTCTATCCTCTATTGTATATAGACCATTAGATGTTTTGGTGGTTGGTAGAATACGCGTAGGGCTAAGTTTCTAATCGGCTGCAGAAACTGACCGCTAGAACTCTAGTGGAGGGGTCGAGTGCTTATTGCCCTGCTCGATGCAAGGTGCCACACTTTGGGAGCGGAGTAGGAGGCAATACGATCCTAGGAAGACGAGCAATAGGAGCGAATGATAATTAAGAAGGTCATGTTGCATAGAACTGATCGCAGACGGTTTACCCTCCGAGGTCAGCTTTCAGGATAATCGGGTGATCAGTAGTACCTACATTATACTGCTTTCGTATGTCGAAGTTTAGGAATAAATGTGTTGATTGATTGTTTTTAACCCAGAGCTCTAACAGAACTGGAGTTTGTTACAAGGATCCAGTATTCAATATATATATATATATATATATATTCTAATACAGTGTGATAGATATATCCGTAACTAGGGCTGGTGGGCATGGGTTCCCACGCCTAAAAGTATAAGTAAAGAGGCTAGCATTCCATGTGGCACATGAGGCTGCTCATCTTCTTCGAGGGACTACTAGTATTCTACGGGATAATTTCCGATGAGGTATAAAAGAGGGCAGAAGGCAGCACCTGCTTTAATTTCATATTCCTAATTTCAGTTCGTCTGAGTGGCTTTTGCCTTTCATACTCCTGAAAGAAAAAATGGTCCCACCACCTTCCTTCGAACCATATGTTCTGACCCCCCTGGACCATTCAACGGCGTCCGTTCATTTCTCGTTCTTTGTTACCTTTCTTTGTCAAGATCCCGCAGCAGGATGTTCAGTATTGGAAAGAGGTGTCCAGCGCCTAACTACGCGGCTACCCTTTCTATCAGGCAACCTGGTCCAATCCATTCAACGAAAAGGCACCAAGAATGTCTTCGAGGTGCAACAGACAGATCCATCCCATTGGAGCAAACTGCCCATGCTCAAGATCAAGCAGCATGCACAGTATATCTCACCCCGGAATGTCAATAGGAACACCCCTGCTCTATCCCCCGACGATCTTTTCAATCCTCACTATATGCCTCTCCCATTTTATATACCTCCCTCCGAACCGCAGCCGCTTTTACGACTACAAGCAAATGTGATGACCGATGGCATTGTTCTCTGCGTGTCCTTCCATCATATGGCCATTGATGGTATTGGGATAGGATCAATTCTACAGGCTCTTTCTGAGTGCTGCCGCAATCCTGACCAACCTCCCGAAAGACTTTCGACCTCTCCTGAAAGTGAGGCACAAAGCAGGGCAAGAATATATCAGAGCACAAATGAAAGTCACCTGGCCAGGGACGACGGCGGTGGGTCCGATATTCAGCAGGCAGCACCAAGCTCTAACCTTGGAGCCCCAATCAGTCGCCGCTTTTGCCTCGACGTTGAAAAGATCAGAAGGCTGCGCGAAGCCTGTACTACAGCCATAAAAGCCGGAAAGGATATGGCGCGCCGGATTAATCCGTCAAGCCCTAAATATGATGCTAGCTGGCAAGGCTTCTCCAACAATGAGATCGTAACCGCTTTGATCTGGCTTTGCGGGACACGTGCACGGTCCCGTGCGACATCAGTAGAGAGGGATAGGTCTTCATTCGCTGGCCTCAATTCTTCTCTCTTGTTTGCGGTTGATGTTCGTGGGATTCTCAACATTCCAAGTACATACCTGGGCAATGCAATCGTCACTCCTACATCCACGTACCATTTCAAAAGTACAGAGTTGCATGATGCAGATCATTTGGTGTTCAATTCGGACACTAGTGACACGTTGCATGAATTTAACCCAAATGACATTACTCTTCTTAGCAACCTGGCTCTGTCCGTCCAAAAAACATACCGATCTGTCAACCCCGAGCATGTCCGGAATATCATCTCGCATATCATGGCGAGTAAAGATTGGTACCTTCCCGCCAAGCTTGGTGACTTGTCAGTCAGTAGCATGCGTGGCGTACCGTCGTATGATATGGATTTTGGCCCAGGTTTGGGTACCCCTTATGACGTTGATGCACCGGATAACAGAGCAGATGGTGTTGCCTGGCTTCTATCCCCACGTTCAGAATCTAGTGCTCGATTATTAGGCTATCAAAGGCGGGGATTCTGGGAGGTCCGACTTTCACTGAACTCCGTTGCAATGAAATCCCTTAGAAGCGACAGGCTTTGGTGCCAGGTCACCACGGAGAAAGCCATTGAAAGTATTCCAAACAAATTGTAGGAACCTGATGATGAATCTATTGAAGTGGTATCCATATGCATAGCCTTTTGTGCAGGTAATAATAGTGGGCAGTGAGCTCTTGTAGGAGCCACATCAAAGTCATGTGTAACATCGAAATCTCACGGAAAAAATATCCTGTAAAGGGCTCTAGAAGAGTCTGAGTCCTGTTTATAGTCTGGCTGTTATTTTTACTTCAGCAGGCTCTTGTCATTCTTGCACTACAAAGGTGAGAAAATGATTGTGCTTGCACATCGTCCGAAGATCCATCCACACCTCCCTATCCCGCAGAACTTAGTCTTGACCTAGTAGTAGCTTTTGGCTTAAACCCTAATAGCAACCTTGATATGTCGGTCAAGATCAGACATGTAGTAGCGCCAAACATATCACATGCAGAGTAATACAGCATGACTCCGGATATAGAGTCTGTTTAAGAGAGCTATGCATCATGCTAGGGGCCTTGTCTCTCACTTCTCTTCGTGGGCCTCAGAAAACAGACGGTTCAGTGAAAGAGGGGTAAGGGTGTAACCTATGAGAGTAGCTATGAGGTTTATAATCAACAAAATATAGATCTAAACTAGATCTGCTGGACAGGAATGCCAGACTAACAAAATCAATTACAGACATTATGGAAACCACCAAAGTTGTGATATTGTTGACCCTTGTTCTTCTCTGCTACTGTGCGTCCATCCTCCGGAGACCCAAGCGGCCGCTTCCCCCGGGGCCTCCACGTCTTCCATTGATTGGCAACCTTCACCAATACCCAAAATCCGAGCCATGGAAAACATACCAAAAGTGGCATAAAAAGTACGGGCCGATTATGACAGTCAAGTATGGCCCGCAGACGATTATCATGCTAGGAACCTCTCAAGCAACAAGAGACATTCTGGAGAAGAGAAGTGAAAGGTACAGCTCAAGACCCAGGATGGTTGTTGCTGAGCGGGTGACCAAGAACCTGCAAACAAGCGTGATGCCGTACGGCAAGCTATGGAGGATACACCGCCGCCTCCAAACTTCACTTCTCAGCAACAGTGCTTGTCAGTTCTATCACGAAATCCAAGAAGTCGAAAGCCACCAGCTCCTATTTGATCTGTTGTCCACAAATGATTTTTCAGATCGCTTCCGTCGCTTTTCGGCAAGTCTCCTCTTTACACTTGCATATGGAAAGCGGATGCCAAGAGGTGATGAGCATGAGGTGCAAGAGATCGACCTGCTTATCAAGAATTTAATGGAGGTGGTTATGATGGGGAATTGGTTGGTAGACCTTTTCCCACAGCTAGAATATCTTCCTCGACGGTTGTCGAAGTGGAAGCAAGTCGCAGATGGGTTTCACGATCGGGAAGTCAAACTGTTTACCCAGAATCTCAGGGCTGCTTTAGAAAGAGGGAATTGGAATTGGACGAAAGCCCTCATGGGGGTACCAGAGGCGCAGAATTTAACCGAGAAGGAATTATCATATGTCATTGGTTTCCTCTATGAAGCAGGGAGTGACACCACAACCTCTGTCCTCGAGGTTTTTATGCTAGCGACAGTTCTGCACCCCGATGCGGTTCGGACAGCCCAACTCGAGCTTGATACCGTTGTTGGACAGCATAGACTCCCTTCGTTCGAGGACATGTCCAAGTTGCCTTTCACAATGGCATTTGTGAAAGAAGTGCTGCGGTGGCGACCGATAGTGACTGCCGGAGTTCCTCGTCTGGTGGAGCAAGATGATGAGTACATGGGATACCACATTCCAAAAGGCTCTGTTGTTATTGCAAACAGCTGGTCGCTGTATCTTGATGATGATATGTTTGAAGATGCCGACTCATTTAGTCCAGAGCGATGGATCCAGAACCCCAATCTACAACTCAGCGGCTTTGGGTTTGGGCGGAGAGGTTGTGTAGGCAAGCACCTTACTGTGAACTCTCTGAACATCATTATTGCTAGGCTGTTGTGGGCATATGACATCAAGCCCGAGAAAAATGAGTTGGTGGATGCCTTTAGGATGAAGCAAGTTGGCCTGGTGTCCAGGCCAATGCCATTTCGCGCGTTATTTCAAGTCCGGTCACCTAGCCGAGAGTCGGTGATACGAAGTATAGGAGCGAGTTCCCAGGAAGCAACTGATGAGATTCTGGATCGTATCCAAGCCAACGTCGCTGGTGCTAAAGTTGCTTAGTCGAAGTTGGATTAGACAAGCTTATGTAGTAGTTCATCCTTTAGTTTTAGCTCTTGCTGCCCCAGGCCATCCAGTACTCTGAGATTGTGAAGCTTCTCTAGGTTATCCAGGATTGGGCCGATCATAGTAATTGTTTTAAATCCTTGGACATGAAACAGCAACATCTTTATTATATATATTCTGTTTCGGCTGTCGTCTGTCTTCTAACCCTTTCTGCTTGGCCGTAACGACAATGTCCTATTGTCAGCGAATAATTTGTTTCTTTCAGTCAGGGTCAAGCAAGGTGGGTAACTCATAATTTATACTTGATACCTAGACAGTATCGACTATTTTTACTATACTAGGTAGCGAATATCACACCGCCAGCCGAGAAAATGCATACGGAAATCGCACCATCTTGTCGACGTCTGAATCTGATACCCACTGCCGTTACTATACCTGACCGCTGCTGCCGAAGCCGAGAGCATCTTGCTTACCACACCGCCCACGTACATTCAAGTCCGCCAATCTGCCGGTCATTATCTGACCGCCCTCCGCATCCGTTGACGCAAGAAGCAAAAGTGAACTTGAAGAAATGCTCCAGCGCCGTCCTTGAGTGTTGTCTCTTGGAGGATTAGCTTGGGGAAGCTTATATTGCTTTTCTCTTATCTGTTTACATCAGTAGTTTACAATTGACCTGTTCAAGCGGTGAGTTGAGCCGATTCTTCCTTTCTATTGATCGTTGTCCAAAGCTCGGTATCGTCACCGGTGGGGGTTTGTCGGTTCCTGTGGTTCGATGCTCTAGGTTATGGAAGACCTGGATATGGAAACTGATTCAGGTCCTTTGTAATCCCGAATTGATGTTATTGTTTCCCCCCTCCTGTCAATGCTTCAAGACTATGTTATTGGGCGCATTCCTAGTATGGAGCCGCTAACCATTCGTAGGTCAATTGAAAACCAAGCATCTTGTCAATAATTGGATCCTCCTAGGATCATCAAAAAGTAAATATGGCATCCAACTCAATCAATATTGCCTTCAGGTCTGCAGGACCTAGAGCCCGCGCAATTCCTTCTCTCCGCTGTTCTCAGCGACCGTCAATCCTCCACAGACAGCCTGCGTTTCGGCAAGCAAGCTTGAGGTATGCGTCGGATACTGTCGCGGAGACAACGGAGGCCGTGAAGGAGACCGTGAAGGAGGCACCTAAGAAAGCGGGCCGGGGACTCCGGAGGACCGTTATCGGTACTTCCTTGGCTCTTACCCTTCTAGTTGGCTTCGTGTATGGAACGGATACTAGGGCTAGTGTTCATCGGTATGGCGTTGTCCCTCTGATTCGGGTGTTGTACCCTGATGCGGAGGATGCGCACCATATCGGAGTGGATGCTTTGAAGAATCTTTACAAGTTTGGACTTCATCCTAGAGAGCGGGGTAACCAGGACGGTAATGGCGTCCTCGCGACCGAGGTAATGGCTTTTTTTGCGGCGGAGCCTTAGAAGATTGAAACTGAACAGTTTGGGGTTTTAGGTCTTCGGATACACCCTTACCAACCCGATTGGTATTTCCGCTGGACTTGACAAGCACGCTGAAATCCCGGACCCTCTCTTTGAGATCGGACCTGGAATCGTCGAGGTGGGTGGTACCACTCCGCTACCACAAGAAGGTAACCCCCGGCCTCGTGTCTTCCGGCTCCCGTCCCAGAAAGCGATGATCAACCGATATGGTCTCAACTCCAAGGGCGCCGACCATATGGCAGCTGTTCTCCAACAGAGAGTCCGCGACTACGCATATGCCCATGGATTCGGAGCGCATGACCTGGCCGAGGAGCGTGTCCTGAACGGCGAAGCTGGTGTTCCCCCAGGCAGTCTCCGGCCAGGAAGACTCCTCGCTGTGCAGGTCGCAAAGAACAAGGTGACGCCAGATGCCGACATCGAAGCCATCAAGCGTGACTATGTGTACTGCGTTGATCGGGTGGCCAAATACGCCGATATCCTCGTGGTGAATGTTTCCAGCCCCAACACCCCCGGCCTGCGTGATCTCCAGGCGACTGCCCCTCTTACCGCCATCCTGAAGGCCGTCGTTGGTGCAGCACAGAGCGTCGACCGCAAAACCAAGCCACGTGTCATGGTCAAGGTCAGCCCCGACGAGGACGCCGACGAACAAGTCTCCGGTATCTGCGCCGCAGTCCAGGGCTCTGGCGTCGACGGTGTAATTGTGGGGAACACAACCAACCGCCGCCCTGAACCCTTGCCGAAGGGCGTAGCCCTCCCCCCGAAAGAACAGACCACCCTGAAAGAGACCGGTGGTTACTCCGGCCCTCAACTCTTCGACCGCACTGTGGCCCTAGTAGCTCGGTACAGAGCTCTCCTCGACCAAGCGCCCGTTACGCCGGAACTCGCCGAAGCTGCTCAGGAGGCTACTACGAAACTGGTACAGGCGGAACCTGACTCGGAAAACGTCCCTCCAGTGGAAGCGCCTAATCCCGCTACCCAGGCTCCCCGGAAAGTCATCTTCGCCTCGGGAGGTATCACCAACGGCAAGCAGGCTCAGGCTGTCCTTGATGCTGGTGCCTCCGTCGCTATGATGTATACGGGCGTTGTGTATGGTGGTATCGGCACCGTGACTCGTGTAAAGCAGGAGATGCGCGAGGAGAAGAAAGCTTAGAAGATTTTAGATGGGTGACGGTTTCTGAGTAAAGTATATGTAAATAGTGTTCGGCAGTGTTTGACGTTCGTTTTATAAAAGCTAGAAATATTTGATTTCAATTTGACCTTTCTACCCTTCGGGGGTTCGGGTCTATAGTAACCTGATAAAGGAGCATCTGAATTCATCCACAGGTATCCACATGTACCCTATTCCAGGCACAGTATAACATTAACAGAGAAGAGGAGAAATGAAAGATCATGACAATCTAAGCTCGTATACTTCGTCAACCCGACCTGGCTTTTACCCCTCTATGCTATGCATATGCAGCTCATTACGAAAAACGCATTACTACGAAGAAAGAAATCAAGCGACGTTCAACGTCTCCTCGACTTCCCTGACCACCTTCCGCACGCCCTCGATCTCATGGGCGAATCTCCCCAGGAACATGCCGTCAACGGCTTTCCCCAGACCGCCCGCGCCCCACAGGCCCGGCCCGGCGCTTCCCCCATACAAAATGCGGACGTCCCCAGGACGCTCCCCAATCACCGCCTTGATGCCGTCCACCACGGCAGAAATGTGATCGACGCCAGCTGGCCTGGGCTTTCCTATCGCCCACACGGGCTCATAGGCGAATATCACAGGCGCATGGGCGGGGATGGCCTGGAGAACTGCGCGCACCTGCACCTCGCACTCGCGCACGGCCAGCCCAACGGCCTGGGACGCAACGGGGCCCGGCGCTGTGACCTCGCCAATGCACACGAGCGGCACCATACCGTGGGCGGAGGCCGCAGCGGCCTTGCGACCGGTCTGGTCGTCTGTTTCGCCGAACAGGGAGCGGCGCTCGGCGTGGCCCAGCTCAACGATGGACACGCCCATGGCGCGGAGAGCGAGTGGGGACACTTCCCCCGTGTATGCGCCCAGCGGCTCCCAGAAGCAGTCCTGGGCGCCCAGGAGGAACGCGGGTGGCAGGGTCTTGGCTTCCTGAGGGGCTAGGCTGGCTTCATAGTTTTTGAGGATCTCGTTGCTGGGGTAGATGGTCAGGAAGTCGGGGATCAGGGCCAACAGGAGCTTGGAGCGGTTCGCGGGCCGCACAATGTCATTCTGGGGGTCGAGCAGCGCGCGGAGATAGTCTATTGTTCGGGTGGGTGTGAAGTACATCTTCAGCGAGATGATGAGTAAGGTGCTGGGTAGCACCGGGTATGTTTGCTCCGTAGCGGCCATTTTTGGTCTGTCTCTGGTTTAAATTCTTTTGTGTTCTGTGGTTCGCTGGAAATCCTGGTCGATTGCGAGCCGCTAGTTTGACACTCGCACGCAACGCTGGGTGGGAAACTCGTAATTCTTGGGAGGGTTAGACATAGACAACCACTCTGGTGTGATTCCTGGGATAACCGCCGCGACGCTAGAAACTCCACTTTAGGCGACACGGAAAGCGAGTTCGTTTCCTGGAGACCAGGGAAACCAGAAGTACGAATATATTTGTTGGGGAAAGTGGAACAAATCTCCGAAACACGAAAATAGCAGGGAGACGACGTTCAACTGAGGGGAATTCTGCCAATCAACTTGGTCAGTGCGATCCGCGGGGAGTCGTTTGGGTTGCGTCGTTCGTCCAGTGAGTTCAGTTGATTTTGGACCTAGTAAATTAAATGGCGCCTGAGGCCACCTGCGGCTGTGAGCGGACGAAAGTCTGGGACTAAACCAGGAGGTTCGGTAACCAAGTGGGCTTACCCAGCGACAAAAAAGAGGAGACAGTCGATCGTCCCACGCGAATGCATCCCCCAGCGGGTGATGTCACTGGCTGAAAGGGAGAGGTTTTGTGGACCAACTATGGGGATGCACCCTGTCAGATCATGGAGTCGCGAGATGTCATATGTAGGTGAATCCTTATATTATGGAGGCCGGGAGGGTGTGGTATACCAACGTATCCCCCAGTGCCAGTTTGGACTCCGAGGAGGGACGTTGACGACCATAATAACTGTTGGCGGGGGAAGGGTGTGTCCAGGAGGGGTCACTGGAACTAGTTATGAAACTATCGTCGCAACCGATCGTTCCGATATGAGGCCAAGGCGTGAAGTCAGAAATTGAGGCATCCAAGCCGTGTGTATGGAACAATACCGAACGCCATGGATGGGATGTACTGTTGCGTGCATTCCGGGTGCCGCATGGACCTCCCGGTTCCACGAGTGACGGTAATTTTACACGAGGCACCAGTCCTCATGCGGTAAGTCTGTCTGAGAGCCTGTTTGCCGACTTTGCTGCGATTCCCTGTTCTGGTACCCTTGATGCCTCGCGGCCTAAGGACGTGATGGTTGATCGGATGGCTGTGGGCCACCAATTAATGAAATGGGTTTGGTTCGAAAGGTGGAGTTTCCCCCAGTGCAGTGGGAGAGAGCCGAGCCGGGCCTATTCTGCACCAGTCCTTTCGGGAGCTCCTCATTAGGACATGCGAGGTCTCCTGCCCTCAATAGCTTGACTGAGATTTTTTTCTAAAATATGGAGACAAGAGGTACACATGACCTCTATATATCTACACTTGGGAATTCGCCAGGCAATCTGAGGGTCTGGAATTCAATTTTCGAGTATCATGTGCTGGGTTCGATTTTTCGACGCCCACTAGTGCCAAGCAGATACAGGCAGGTATCCTGCACTAGGCCAAGCGAAGGAGTCAATCGTTACCGTGAAGGTGCCCGCCATCATTGGTGCCGAGCTGAATTCAATTCTATCTCTGGCCACATTAGTCTATGCACGTTGATACGAAAATGGTCTCCATCTGATTAACCAATCCGAAAGTACGGTCTTTCGTTGGAGTCTCCTGGACTTTACTCCTTTGGGCGTGTCCGCAGCAGTCCTTACAATCCGTGGGTACCGAGTTGTCGCAACCACCTGTCGCTATGACCCAACAATTAGAGATACCCCGGAGTTACAGCCCCTGTGGGGAAGCTACGATTGCCCATCGTGAGCGAACATGAATCCAAAGGATTCTTCAGGCGCATCGACGTGGTGCAGTGCCGTCTCGTCAGCGGCAGTGTTGGGAGGGGTTGGAATGTTTTGTGCAGATACTGCTGAGCATTCCGGCAGAACTCTAACATGCAGACGGCAGGTTTCTCGACGGCCTCGAAAGGGCCAGATAATCCCGCTCAATACACACAGGGTTGGTGGTTTGATTTGATTCCGTTCCATGGCAGTTTTTGATAGGAAACTAAGGCCTTAGGCTCTCGGCTAGCCTGGTTAGGAATAGTGAATGGGATATTATTGGCTACACGGGCTGCAGCCATCTAAACCGCGCCCCACGGGACATCGGAAGGATTGCAATTCATAGTCGTTTCATTGACAAGGGAACTCATTATGCAAGGGCTCTCTCTCTCTTTGACTTCGTAATAGAAAACGGAGGTGGCGGCGCCATGACCGAGTAGATATTGACTTCGCCGGGAGCTTATGTTGTAAATCAGTATCAGTACCTTAGTAGACCTACATGGTGGTCATTTAGGAAGCTTTGGCGACCAAATAGAAAGTGATTGTCCCCTAAAAGATCCGAATGTTGCCTGCTCAGTATAACGTCCATTGGGCAATGATTGGACCATGCAACGTCTGGGTACTCTTGCACCTCATAAGCCACGCAGGTTTTAGTTCCAGGAGTTCCGACTCCGATCCCTCCATCATACCCATGTAAAGCTATGACGCCACCCGTGGGGCAGTTGGAACCAGACATCATCCTCGATGCGTCGTCCTTTGGATCCTGTTGCGGTGGGGATGTTCTGCCGGAGAGATTTATGCGCAACGAAAAAGATAGCACGGGCGATTCATCCCTTATGCTTTAACCCAATCAATACACCTGTCCGTCGCCGAGGTTTGGTTCGATGGTGAGGCACGGCGCAACCTTCCCCAGATAAGAAGGAAGAGCTAGAAACCTAGTTTGACCCGGGGAGAGAATGGAGGGGGACGGACTGACTTTCCAAGCTATATAAGGATCCGTGATTCCTGTCTTCGGTCCCATCCTTTCCATTCACCAAGATACTTTCCTCCAGTCTCACTCACCAATTCAATTCCTCTTTCTCTCAATCCTAAAGAAACCGTCGCAGAAGTCAATTGACTCTTATACCCAAAATCATCAACATGTCTGCCGATCAGAAGCCCCTTCGCATTGTCATGGCCTGTGACGAGGCTGGCCAACCCTACAAGGAGACCCTCAAGGCTGCCCTCGAGAAGAACCCTCTCGTCGCGTCCGTCGATGATGTTGGTGTCAACTCGACCTCCGACAAGACTGCCTACCCTCACCCCGCCGTCGCCGGTGCGAAACTCATCAAGGAGGGCAAGGCGGACCGTGGTCTCTTCATCTGCGGTACGGGTCTGGGTGTTGCTATCGCCGCCAACAAGGTTCCCGGCATCCGCGCCGTCACTGCTCACGACTCCTTCTCCGTCGAGCGTGCTATCCTGAGCAACGACGCCCACGTCCTCTGCTTCGGTCAGCGTGTCATTGGCATTGAGCTCGCTAAGAAGCTTGCCAACGAGTGGCTGACCTACCGCTTCGATCCCAAGAGCGCATCGGCCGCCAAGGTCCAGGCCATCTCCGACTACGAGGCCGAATTCGCCAAGGCTCAGTAAATCTTCTGATAATGGCGCTTGAAACCATGCGCGAGCGAACGGATCGCGTGTCGACGGTGCCATCTTTGCGATGGCGCTCATGGCGCACCGTTCGATCATCGAGATTCGTTTGGTCGAAGCATCCAATCACTTCTCCCTTACGCCGTGTTCTTATACCTCTTCCGAGCGAGGGGACAGCATCCTGATCAGGATGGGCTGCTCCGCGAGCTTTTGTTTATAATATTGCATTCACAAAATAAGTCAACGATACCACGAAGCGCTTGGAATGAATTTGGCTGGCCGAATTTCCCTTGTTTTGTTTTGCTCCGTCCTGGCTACTAGTTGCTAGATCGCAGGGTTAGGATAGAATGAATATTATCTTTTGAACAGTACCGCTATCCCATCACTAATAACCACTGAAGTCTAGAAATGGATGAAGTAATTCTGAAACATTACAATACCAACACATAGTTCCATAAAGAGTTAGAACGCCAAAAAAAAAGAACGTTGCTGACTGATCCGATATCCTCCGCCATCATTCTTTGTGCATCGATCAGCTTCGATCTCAAGAAACAGCGACAACACTCTTAATCATGGAGACACATTCCCTCGTTCTCCTTCTTCATATCCGGTCACACCGACCGAACACAGTCAGACTAACCGCCCGTCACCCATTGGGCTGACACCATCCGGGACTTACCCGACGACACCAACAACCACTACATTAGTAGTTTCAGATCCCCGTTAATTGCCATCCCGCTCACTTTATAGCACCAAGACCCCCGACAATAACAGGTAGATTCCCAGGGTCAGCGACAACCTCCGCGACCAAAGCGTTGGCCTCGGTTCCCAACCCTCGTTGCCGTCTGATCATACCGTTCCAGCGGTTCTATATAATTCTCTTCTTTTCTATCTTTAGTTCGGTCCCAGGAGATCACTTAGTTGCGGACAGCGTGTGGAGCGCCCCACTCCAATTTGGCCGATAGTCGCTTTGTAATTCAACTTCACAAAAAAAAAGTAACAGGAACGGCGCATCGCACATTGGATACCGAAGAAAGGTCGTGCTTCCCCATTCTTGGTTATATATCGAATCAAATCATCCGATCTAGACAATGGCGTTTGAATTGAAGGAGAAGGGTAACCAGCTCTTCAAGGAGGGCGATTACAACGGTGCCGAGGAGCTGTATTCGCAAGCGTGAGTTTCGCTGATTCTATTCGATTTATGTTGCATCATTCCCAAGAAAAGGATGAAAAGAAAAGGGAATTTGTTTTGTATCTACATATCTGAAAACAAAGACCACACCCCCCAGGCTAATCGCCAACGTGGCATAGAATCCACAAGAATCCGCGCGAACCGACGTTCTTTACGAACCGCGCTCTGACTCGGATCCGGCTCGAGCTATGGGAGGGCGTGGAGCACGATGCGCGCGCTGCGATTAGCCTGTATGGGCCCAAGAGCGCGTCCAGCCTGAAGAGCTGCTGGTACCTGGCGCAGGCGCTGTTGGGACTGCAGCGTCCGCAGGAGGCGTATGAGGTCGCTATCGATGCGTACCGGGCGAGCCTGGCGGCGAAGAACGTGCAGACGGAGAATCTGTCCAAGGCGGTTCTGCGCGCGAAGCAGCAGATCTGGGCGCACAAGGAGACAGCACGGCTGCGGGAGATGAATGCGACGCTGGCGAGTGTGGAGGCGTTGATTGAGTCGGACTTGAACCGGGCATTGGCGGAGTTGCAGGGAAAGTTGGATCGGGAGGAGATTGGACAGATTGGGTTTGTGGAGGATCAGAAGGCGCTCCGTGAGGATGCGAAGAACCATACGCAGAATGTGAGAGATGCGTTCCGGATTGCATCCAAGGGGGACATCCAGGAGAGGGTGAGTTTGTCTATCGCAATCGGAATGGCTGTGGTGGTACTGCAGTGGGACTGTGCTAACTGTGTGTGGCAGGTTGTACCCGATTACTTGGTCGATGGGATCACCTTCGAGATCATGCACGACCCCGTTATCACTCCGTCTGGGACCAGCTTTGACCGCATCGGCATCCAGAAGTACGTTGAGCAGGCCGGGGTCGACCCAATTACTCGGACGTCTATGACGGTCAATGACCTGCGGCCAAACTATGCGCTCAAAGCGGCGTGCGAGGAGTTCCTGGACAAGAACGGCTGGGCTGTAGATTGGTAGTGGAATTTTGCCTTCTAACCTATTGGCCTTTTTCTTTTTCTTTTTTCTTTTTTTGTTTTGTACTTGTTGTTTTAGCTATATGTGTGTTGTAGCGACGAGTTACCCTATTTTGTTTGCATAGTGGCGTTGGGAATATTGAACGATATGGATACCTGGCATGAATACACACCTCCAACCACCCAGGATCAGAAGAATTACTACGCACAAGTAATAGTAGACTCATTCTATACCATCACGAGCTAGCCAGAAAGACAGAATCAGGTGCCAGCCATGTGAGTCCCAACAAACAAGTCACCCAGAAATTACCCCACCAAAACGCAACCAAACAAACAATTCCCCCCACTTCGTCTCCCCTCCCCCCAAACCAACAAAAGCCTCATCTTCTCTGCATCCAAAACACTCCCATCCTCACTACAGAACCTATCTTCTCAAACCAAATCAAAATGTCCGTCGACGCCTTCTTCGAGAACCTGAGCTTCGCCCAGTCCGGCGCTAAGTTCGCCGAAATCCAGTCCGCTGCCGCCGGCATCAACATCGATCTCCTCAAGGCCGCCGTCGAGGCTGTCCTTGGCGGCGACGACAAGGCCACGGTCGAAGGCCCTCTGGCTGATGCCCTGAAGGCTGGTTTCGAGTTCGCGACGAAGCTTGTTAAGATGCTGAGCCAAGAGCCCGGTCAGATGGAGATGCTCACTGTATGTGCCTCATCCTTCCGACTTCTAGGGTTGGGTTGAAGCCGATGCTGATGGGTGAATGAATAGTTCTACAAGTACTTCAAGCGCGCCCGCAACGAGACCCCTGCAGAGCCCTCGTTCTACCAGCTTGAGGTGAGTTTTTTTTTTTTTTTTTTTTTTCCCTTTTTTTTTTTTTTTTTTTTTTTTTTTTTT